>NW_028141160.1:7847220-8090432 GCF_030444845.1 Prenolepis imparis
ACAGGCTGTCGTCTGCGCGGTGTGAATATTTAATGAACGCTGCCGTTAATGAGACTCGGCCATATTAGTATTAATTAACGCCGGGACGCCCGGGCGCTTTCACCATTCGCGCGCGCGAATAAAAACACTAAATTAAAATAGACAACCTGGGAACGGTGTGTCGATGTAGCCGATCATCGGCTATTTATCGCGAGTCACGTGTTATCATTAATTCGTACGGATGTAAATGTACGGATTCCCTTGTCGGATCAACTTGCGTGTTTGTGAATCGAAATAATTCTATATATTAAAACGTCAAGTGATACTTAATTGTTTCTAACATATTTATATAAAGTATATATTCGTATATATTCGTATATTCCATGTTTTGAGAGGGATACATTTTTTGATCATATTTAGAGAGGACATTCAAATAATAATCTATAATAAAATCTCGAAATATAAATCGATTTTCGATGAAAGGATACTCGTTTTACGTCCCTCTCTGTCTCTAAAAGGTAGATCTATAAAAAGCAGATTGTCGAATAGATTGTACATACTTTTGAAGAATTCGTGCCATCAATCTCTCCTTTGTCAGGTGATTTCATGGTTCTTTTCAAAAAGTTCAGATAAACTCGATCGCGTCCCGTGCATTTGATCGGTGCGGTGCGTCAAATTCTTTGCCGAATTCCGGTAAATTCGGCACCGAAATTGTTCACGGTCTGCAATGATTTTTTTGCGAGATACATGTTCCGCAAGTTCACAACCGTAGTTTTTAATTTATTATAATATTTGCAAATACTTTTTCATTGACACAGTTAAACGACTTGTATGAAGGTTTAAATAGTTTTTAATTATATGATGTATTAATACAGGCATCTGGGTTAATAGGTTGCCTTTATTATTTTAACATTCTGCGTTTTTGTAATAAATGGTGCATGCTTTTCGTTTAAAATTAATCGCATTTGCACGATTAAATTTTAATTAATGAATAGATGAATAGATTAATTGAGATGAATACGATAAGATTAATTATTGGATTAGATTAATAAGAACAATTGCGCACAACAAATATGTTATTCGACAGAAATAATTCATATAAATGAAAGAGATAAATTTATCGAGTATCGTTATTTAAAATTTTATCATTACTCATCATTATCATTCGCCGGCGTCTGGTCCACATTTAGCAGTTTTCCAACAAATTTTGTGCGATCGATATTGTCTCATTCTATATCAGCTGGTTAATGAGAAACGAACAATCACATTTTGCGCGAAAATCAGAACTCATATTGTTCGAGAGGCTGTGAGATGCAAGATTTTATAAATCTTTTTTATAAATTTTTCATTAAAATTATTGGAAATATACAGTATTATTTTATTTCTTACATTTTTTAAATTTCTTTCGGCTGTCAAATTTTATAATAAGAATTGCGTGCCAGAAAGAAATTAGGCGCATCGCGGAGAGATCATTATATCGCTGCTTTCAGTGAACAGATATAGAAAAGGAACCGAAAAGGAGAGAGTTCGATTAGTGTCGACAATTAAGCATCATGCGTGCGTCAGTTTTAAGCTGCATACACACATATCGAATCGCGTCTTCTCAATTATATTTGTACATTTTTTTCCTTTCTCCGTCTTTGAAATAAAATAAAATAATTTTATTTTAAATACAGAGAAGACAAGTGAAAACAGAGAAAAAATATAATTAAAAAAAATAATTTTTGCGAGTGAGTATTATTTAAAATTTTGAAATTATTTACGTTTGACTTTGATTGCATATACATATACAAATATTCTTTTATATTTGACAAGATTACTGCTAAGTTTGCCAGGTGTGTATATGGCCTTAGAACTGATCGTTTGCATTTCGCATTGTTGCGCAACGGAGACAGAGTGAAGCATAGAGAGTAATAGAGACATATACAGGATGTTTCAGAAATCGTTCATCTTCTCCTATAATAAATCGAAATAAATATTATCTGTGATGTAGAATATTAATAAAAATTATAATAAAGAAAATTACATAATGAAAAAAAACTTACTCTTGCATCGCATATGTAAATCATAAATATATACCTTGCAGTTTCAATTCATATTAATTTCAAGTAATTTTTCATTTTAATCTTTTTAACAAAGATTATAAATGTGTGTGTTAAAAGACCGCCGATTGCCTCGAGGCAGGCAGTCGAGTTTGAAAATTAAAAAGAGAATAGCATACGTGTTTGATCGAATTTTTCGCCAATGAAAATTTGACTGCAATTCGGGGAGGAATAAGCGCACCGAGTGGTGCGCGATTCCTGGGGCATCCTGTACACGACACCCCGGTGCACTTGCAGGCGGAGGATAGAGAGCGGAGCCCGAGGCAATCGCTAACGATGCCATTGTCAGTGGCCTGGCCATTGTGCGAGCCGTCCTGTACGGAGCGCCGATTCCTGGCCAGGATCGGATGGCTGGTTCTATATATATATTTCAGAGAGAGGGAGGGAGAGACGAATAAAACAAATCATTCGGCGATGACGATGCGACGGGGATGCGATCGATCCGCGGGAAAATTCGCAGGGAAAAGGCGCCGGCGGCGATAGCTTGCTTATGACGAGTGCTAAACATCTGATTTATGAGGAGCGCGCGAAGTTTTCACGAATATACGTGTATTTTCTAATTAAATACGAAGCCGATGGATGAGATTTGGGATACGCGGACAAATGCATTGATGATAAAAATCTCTGACAAATTTTTATTCCAGGAGAAAAACAAAAAGTTCAACTTTGCTTTAATTATTTCTGCACGACTTAAATGTTCCCAATTTTTAATTTTTTTCTATTTTTAAGATAGAAATATATCAGACGCGCAAATCTCATTATAAAGTTTGATAGCTTAAAGAAATGAAAAAATGTAAGAAATAAAATAATACTTTATATATTTCCAATAATTTTAATGAAAAATTTATAAAAATGATGTAAAGCTCTTTCTCAGGTTTTATATTTCGAGATGCCAATGCGAAGTTATCAACTTTTATCGGTAGGCAACATTCAAACCCGGTTATTCGAGATCTAAGAAGAGACCCGGAGGAGCTTCAGCGAGCTTTTCTCGTCACCTCCGAAGGTATTAAACGAGACAACAAGACCCGGCCTGTCCCGATATCCTTCCGTATTGCCGTCTCTCCCTCGGACTTCTTCCCCTTGAGTCGTTACATTGTGTGTCTCGCACGACGAATTCCAACACGCCCGTTGTGTTCGTAAAACAGCCACTTTTCCATCTGGTACTCCCAGAGTACCCTTCGAGCACTCTTTGTTCGATCTCGAAGTGCCGTTTCCTATTTTTTTTTCTTTTTTTTTCCATTCTCTCTCTCTCTTTTGCTTATCTCACACTATATCCCCATTATATTTTTCTCGTTCGCCTTATTCCGGGTATCGTCGCCTCTCCACGTGGCAAAGACGCTCTACGGGAGAAGAAGCGTTCGATTGAATATCGATTCCGCTCGATTTGAAACGCGCGTAATGAGGGAGGACGCTCTCGCATCAGCTCCGCACGCGCTGCAACGTGGGTGAGGAAAAAACAGTTAATAGTACGGCGTAAAAGGGCGGAAAGGGACAGAGTGCGACGAACGAGATCGAACTAATCGCTAAGAGTTTTGAGATACGTTGGGATATATAGAGCGTCGAGTAAAGAAAGTAATTTGTTACTTGCAAATCTGTTATACACGGGGAGAATACTGTACTTTCGACAAAGAGCTTTTTCCTTCACAGGTTATGACAATTCCCGTTTAATATCGCATCGAGTACCAGCTGGAATATAAACGTCAAATGTATGGCGCTCTCGTATTCATTTTTTGAAATTTAAAAGTATTTTTGCATCACGTGTGGTAATAAATATAATTCCGTTGAATAAATGCATCACATCAATGACAAATAACTTTTTATTGATACTTTTCATTTTTGAATGGCTTCTTTTTTTACCGTGTTTGTGAATCCTAAATTAGTGGATACAATATTTTACGAGAAATAGCGATGTGTGCATCTTTTATATATAGTTATATCCGAATGGAGGGAGGGGGTCAAGACAATTTAAAACCGCATAGAATTTTTTCTAGACCGTTTAATACTCTAACAATTCCTCCGCAAAACAGAAGATTAACATCATAAAGTAATTAAGAAAGAGAGAGAGACATTCGGGATGCAAAATTGACGATTTATGCTCAGCCGTCTCTCTCGACGGTAAATCGTCGTGATATATCAGAGGGTTAATTGAACATAAAATCATTAGGGCGAGAATGGGCAGAGAACGGCACATTTTATTCGACTGCGAAGAGGCTCGAGAGCGTTTCAAAGTCTCTCTTTTTTTTCGCCGGATCTCTCTTCTCGGGATTGAACCGAGACAAGGGAACAATTACCAGGGCCGTGTTACCCTAATCCGAAAATCCTGTTACTCGCGATCCTCCTCTGTGCTCGTGGCCCTCGACTATTCTTTCTTACGAAGACAAACTTCATCCCTAGTCCGGGTAGACGACACGGCGCGGCGTTTCCCCCCTTTTCTCTCCCCCCTTCCCTTTTATATATATCTTGCCAACGATTTGCTGGAACTGCACATCCCGCGCGTTCCTACCGAAATTCTGCCACTTCCGTTTCTCGCCCCGAAAAAGCTCCCTCCGGACATTTCCAACCCTCTCTCGCCCGATCGTCGACGAACATCGATAATATGACTCGACGTAAATCGCGAGATCCAGGGTCGTTCGAGAGACCGTGAAATGGAGTTACTTTGCGTATATAAGCAGGCGGGGGGAAGAAAACATGTTAAAGATATTAAAACGCGGTTGAATATAGTCAACGCGAGAATTAAATGACCTAGTTTCATTAAAAGTAAGCAGATTATCGCGTCCGCAATATGGTCAGTAATCATTTTCTTTTTCGCTATAATCGCGAAGTTCATCGTGCTTCGATTAAAAGTTGCTGGATAAGCGCCGGCGTTGCAAAAATAAAAAAAAACGTGCAAACAGGAAAATTTCGCGTATATATTATAATAAAATGGATTTTTATTCCTTCGCTCGGCGCCATAATATATCCAAAGCAAAGCCGTCGTGAACAGATATACCGATGGACGGATGAGGTGTTATAATAAGCTACGTAAACATCGCGCGCATTATCGCAGACGTTTAATTAAAACGTCGAACGATCGCAGGAGGAGGTTACTCAATGAATTCATTCTTCGGTCCTCTCTCTCTTTTTTCTTTTCGTGCGTTCCGCCTCTTTCCAGCCTCTCGTCTTCACCATCTTCCCGTACGACAAACAATGGCGGGCCGTAGGGCGATAATAGAAGCCTCTTATTTTCTCTTATTCCACTCGCCGACATTAAATCCACTTTAATTTGGTCAAGATGGGCGAGACGATCGGTGGAATCACTTGGAACATTCGGAAGGGTTAATTAATCATTGAAACTCGAAGAAATAATTTATATAAATCGATTTTTTTTTTTCAAATATCGCTCAGAGTTTATAATTATTAATACTGATTTTTGTATATCAAATAAAAAATTATTTAATATGTAGATAATCATATAGACAAGCTGGTTATAGAAAATTTAATTTTTTTCATTTAATGCAGCGACGTACTTGTTTTGCTAAAATTTTTACAACAGCGGTTTCATCTGTCAAACTGGCCAAACATATTTCGTGCCTTTATCTATCATTCCTTGAGACAATTTCTGTGCGGATGGATAATAAAGCTTAGCTCTCTTTTTTTTCAGAATATTTTTTTCAGTTTGCTGGTCGGATATTACAAATCCTGCTGGAGTTACAAATTGAAACGTTACAATTGTGACGTTTCGGACACTGGATTTTTTCAATTTTTTATCTTCCTTCAGTTTAAAAAAAAAGACGCGAATGTCCGAGATGTCATATGTGAAATATTTTAATTTTTGTAACTCCACATATTGATTAAAAACAGAGAAAAAATAATTCTCTTGTATTTTAACGATTATTAATTTATTGCGCTTAATCTCTATTATATTTAGTCTTTGTGTATTATAAACGGGTAAAGAGAAGCTGAAAGGTTTCAAGAAATTAAATTTTCTTGCGGGCCAGTAACGTGAAACCTTTGTGTTTATTTAATTTCCACAACTGCTTCAATCGAATATCCGTATTTTAAAAGAGTTTGTAGTTACTGAAATATTTGTAGTTGAAAATGAAAAGATTTTGGCAAAGAAAGAGGATATCAATTAATCGTATTCACATCTTGAGGAATCGAGAAGAGAAAGATCTCTCCACTCTACCGCGAATTCTCGGCCCGAGTTTGAAAGTCCTTTCCGAGTCCTGTGAGAAAAGATCCCGGGCAAAATTGCAACGCGTCGGCTGGTTTTACAAACGCGCGCACGTACGCATCGTCGATTACCGCGAATAACGCCGGTCTTGTCCGGGATCTTTCTTTAACGGCCACCGGCCATTGTACCCTGATCCCGCGAATGTGTGTTTGAAACACACGTCGAGGAAAATCCCTCCCGGGGGTAGCCGCTGCAGGCGCGCGGTCGCATTAGCTAACGCAACAGGATAACTTCCATACTTGCACTTCTTCTTCGAGTACTTCTTTTCTTTTCCTTTCCCTTCTCTCTCGTTTTCCCGCATCAACGACTTCTGGCACTCCATGGCGTTCGTAAAACAGCCACTTTTCCAGTCGGCGTTCTCTCTCCAGGGATTTCCGAGGTGTCTTCATATCCGCCAGGCGACCCCGTCGCGTCACGTTGCCCTCGTTTCTCGTTTTTAAAAATTTTTTCCTCCTTTTCCATCCCTCGAATGGAAGTGGACTTTAAAGATTCACGTTTACTCTGCATTCGACGCGGAAGCGAGAATATCGCAGATATTGACGTATTAACAAGAGAGAAAAAAAATTGAGATGATAATTGAGATATATAATTATTAACTGGAATAGAGAAGCACATCTATATATATAATATTCAATACATTTTAATAATTCTTAAAATATCAAGATATTTCTGAAATTAGCCGGGCGACCCGTTTATCTCGCAGACTCACGAAAAAATAGACATCTTAGATATCGCAGTGTGCCACTGTTCGCATTCACCGCGCATTCAAGATGCACAATACGCAGCGGATAACACCGCGATGAATACCATCGGGCCGCCAGCCCTTCCAGAGCAGCAGCGAACCCCGGAAACGCGAGAGGAAGATGCGGGGGAATAAGGCGAGGGCCCCCGATATAAAAAGAGCACGACGATTACCGATTTCTCGCCTTCATTTTTTACACACGCGGCGAGAGAAGAGGAGAAAGAAAAAGAGCGGCGTGAAAAGCGCGCGATAGAAAGCAAAAAAAAGCGACACGAGGGAAGGGAAGGAAGAAAGGGGGGAGGAGGGGGCCCGGCTATATACGATAGATGATGGGGAAGGGTAGACGCGCGAAAGGCGAGGCGGGTAAAAGGGGGGTCTCGGTTTTCCGTGTGGGTACTGGAAAAATATTTGCATATACCCCGCGGCCCCCCTCTCTCCTTCTCCCCCCATCCCCCACTCCCCCGCCCCCTATATCGGCCGCGTGATTCCTCGATATCGGCTCCGGCGTCTCCATATTCCGAAGTTTCGCCAGCCGAAGCGACTTTAGCACAGCCTTTTTTTCTTCCTCACCTTCCTTTTTCCACCCTCTTTTTTTCTCCCTCTCCGCTCTCTTTGCCTTTATCTCTGTTGGTGCGCCGGTTTCTTTGTCCGTCTATCTTTGTTTCTCTCTCTCCCTCTACGATCTTCGTCTTCTCTCGCTCTCTTTTCTTCACGTTGGCGCGATGTGCATCGGAAAATATGAATCCTTCGCCGCGCATTGTCTAGGACAGCATTTCTCGAACTTTCCGCCATTGTGCGCGAATGATGAGGGGACAAAGGGAGAGAAATTAAGAGCCGTCCTCCCCCAATGAGTGCGAGAAGTAGCGTCGCGATGAAGATGGCCGTAATTTGCATTGATGCACCGAGACACTGCATTCGCGCACATATAATTATCCCCCGCGTCGTCCCTTTCTCGCTTCCCATTCTAATAAAAATCATAATTTTTGTGGTGAGCGCGTTTCGTATTTCAGAAAAGTTTTATATTATACAAGTATAATGATTATATAATATCCGATAATCGGATATTTTAAATTTATTGACGTGCACACACACATTTACATAACATTAATTCATATTCAATATTCTACATTTATAAAATTGTAACTAGGTTTTTATACGTGCGAACAAATGTTAGGTCTCACGATGCGCAAATTTTTCGCTCTCTTTGATTTAGTCAGATCGAAAAAAATATAGCGATCTCGCCGCAAGAAATGGAATTACCGCGTTATTATTCGGATGCAATCAATGAGCGGTTTGTTTGTCGATATTTTCGAAACAACGTGGCGACGAACAGATGGTGACGGAAGATCGATCGTTGCTACGCTGTTCCGAAAAAAAAAGGCCAATGGCCAATGGTCAAACGAATGCGTTATTTGGCAGACACAACGATACATTCCACGAATGGGGAGAAGGCGCGGCTAGTTGCTACAATTTTTAATTGGAAATTTTTTCGGAGACAGGATTTCTAATTGACTAACGTTACAAAGAGCGTAAAGAAGCGAAAAAGGAAAAATAAAATTTTCTCAAGAAATTGCACTCGGAAAATATTAATACTTTCATTGCGCGGCTTAAAACGTTTTTACACAATACGATATTAATATATAAGAATAGAAATATAACAAAATAATATAAAAAAGATTAGTAAGAGCCAGACACGTATATTAGGTGCAACAAAATTATTTTTAAATCACTTTGTATTTATTTTGCAATAAAATATTTGCACCTGAAATTATTTTTAAATTTTGTTGCAAAATTAGTATAAAGGAAATTGAAAATAATTTAAAATAATATATAAATATAATATAAATATATTAATATTAATATAATTATTAATATAATAATATTAATATTAAAATAAAAATAAATAATTAAAAATAATTTTGCACTTAATATTTGTGCTTGATATTGTGCTTAGATATTATGCTAGCCCCTTTTGAATTTATATTTATACATTAAAGCCTTTTTCGTTTTACTATTTTAAAATAATTTATTTATGCAATAAATTTGCGAAATGTCCGTGTTACATATTTGCATTCGAAAATTTATGAACATACGGAAACTTTAGTCTGAATTTTATTTTCCTTATTTTTTACGGTAACCTTCTCATCGTCGAAAAATATATTCCAAATGATGATTTCGGGATCAGCAATGTGGGAAGGACGATAATAGCAGCGTCGTATCATACTCGTATTATGCGAATGATGAACGATGACTCTCTGTACAGAGCGTCCCGTCGCATTACGTCACGTCGCTTCAGACTATCACGCGTGTTACATGCGCCGTCATTCCCGATGATGTATGAAGAAGGGTCCTGGTTTCTTAAGGGCTTACCTTTCCGGGCTAGCTCGGACCCCCCTACGATATTAGAACGACCGCGCGAAGACGATAACTTCTCCGTGTTCGCGATTCGCCATATCTCTCAGCACCGTCTTTATCCCTCGGTACATATATGTACGATATATACATATATTGGGTCAAAGTTATAATTACATCAGTACCTTCTATCTCTAGCCTCGATATAATTTTATCACATACGTCCACACATATGTAGAGGATATATAGTGCTTTTTCTAAATCTCTCACACAAACGAGATACCAGTTATTTCAGTTTCAGTAGATATAATATCATGACCTATGTTTGGAAACTAAATTCTGTTCAGCGGTGAAATTGATTATTTCACGATTGTATTTCACCAGAACTTTCGAGAAGAATAAAATGTAATAAAAATCTAATCAAGTTTTGAATAAGGGAAAATAGACTCCAAACGGTTTGGAGAACATTCACCAATAAGATTTATGAAATATCACTGAGAGAATTTTCTCTTAGAGAATTTGCCCTGAAAATCCTGGTAATTGTGGGACAATATGATATGGAAAAAATTTTATGAGAATTTCTCTGATTAATATTTATCACAATAAAAATAAAAATATACCGAATATACAAAATACTAAACTGCATATTTATGATAGATATTATTATTTTTGATAAATATTAATCAGAGAAATTCTCATAAAATTCTTTCCATATCATATTGTCTCACAATTACCATGATTTTCAGGATAAATTCTAAGAGAAAATTCTCTCTGCGTATATTTCGTTATATCGCATTGAACATAGCGACTCCTTTATCTCCCCATATCCGGTCAGAAGAGAGTTCGGCTTTATCTCTCCTCGCCGACAAACACACTCTCGAGCTCGAGTTTGGAAAAACGGTTCGTCACGCTTTTATCAATGCGACGAACCGATACGATACGATCGATCAGTCGCGGCTGGCAGCACGTGACGTCTCTCTTTCGGGGATATCTATATCGTTTTCCACGAAGGAGGGCACGCGCGACTAATTAAAGCGCGGCACCGAGTTAATAAGCGGCAAGTCGATGCTGTAATTAACGATCATTACCGTCGAAATATCTCCGCCAAAGAGGATCGCAGGACCTCCGCAGACTCCCGCACGACGAATTTTAATTAATTCGATCGGCCGCGGCGAGATTCCTCGGGAGATTCCGCGACCGCGTTTTAACACTTTTGCCCGCGAGCTGTCGATATACTCTTTTTCTTTGTTAATTAAGCGGCAATGTATAAATGCTCCGCGGATTTTTCCAGGGTATTAATTGCGCTAAAATTAAAAATCTATCGCCTTCTTCTAGCGTCACTTGGCGTGACTTTATAAATGAGATGGCATTAATTGAATAATAATGATCAATCTTTGCGGAACAAAATTTATCTCGCTCTAGATATCCAAGATTTTAGACAGTATGGTTATTTTATAATTAATCTTTTTCTCAATCAAATAAAATTAGCAGAAATAAATCGAACTAATTAAGCATGAAATAATAAGGTATAAAAATATATATAAAATTATTTATTTAATCACTCGAAAAAAAATTTTTTTTTTTTATTTTAATGTAAATTTCAATTTCTCGCAGCGAGCAGCTGACGCATTAACCTCGAGGACAAGCTGCATTTCCAGCAGCTTTAAATGCACTTTGTTGCCCCTTAACGCGAGCACGTATCTCGAGAGAGTAAAAGCGAGAGCACGAGGGGGAAGATCGAGATATGTCGGAGGGTAAAGCCATTTCCGCGAGAGCTTTCGGGCGAGAAAAACCGAGGATAAAAAAAAGAAGCTTAAGCGTTGCGCGATAATATCGACGGGAGGAGAATTTCGTTATCCGCGCGTGCGATCATCGCGTTCCTGGTGCAAGGGGGGCCGAAGGGGATGCGGTAATTGGTTGGGAGAGAGACGCGGGTTTGCAAGCGCGCGCGGATACGCTTTCTAATATTTGTACACTTTGATTGGAGTTTGCCCAGACGGGGGGCTCAAATTAATTACACACTTTTTCCCGCGCCCGTCCCGCATTTGCCGCGCGCAATAACGCGAAAATGCGACCGGACGTCATCGCATCGCGATGCAACGCGCCGTGTTTAAGCCATCCGACGATTCGAGATGCGCGTTGCAGCAAATATTCCATCGTTTGAGAGCCTATGCTTTTTTACGGAATTTATGATCCGCGAAATATAGAGAAATATGCATGGGAAAAAATTATTAGATATATGTGATAAATTATGTGTAAATGTAATATAAAAGATGCTTTTTTTTAATGCAAATATTTCTGTCAGTTTAATTATATTCGAAAATTAATTTTGCGCCATTTAAATGTGATTTACATTTAAACTCTGGTATATGAATCAAATTTACAACCAGCAATCGTCGTCGCTTAGGTGTAACGAGACCGATTTTCGCGAGTTTAGTAGTTGACAAGTATGCATCTATGTATAATCATGCGCTATCTGTGACTCCGAAACCTGGGATGGTTTGAAACTAATATAACTGTATTAAAATCCTCATATAATATATAACCATGAGAGACTCAATCGTGTATAACAACTTATAATTACATAAAATTTTCCCTGGTAGATGCCGCGTCATAAATTGTTTACACGTGCTTTATGCTATGTTAAGCACATGGATGCTATCGGGCTCAAAGACTAGACGCTTCTTCTTTTTTATTATCATAAAAAAAAAAGAAAAACGGCTGTACGCTCTTCCCATCTCGCGCAATCTCTTAAATGTACTACGTTCGTTCCTTTTATCTTACAACTTTCCGCCCCTGTTCTCTTTTCTCCGCGTTCCTGATCCGCGAATTTACTTCATTTTAAACGTGAAGAAAAAAGTGGGAAATGTTAAGAGAAGCAGACCTACTTTTCTTCGCGGCTCGAAGAAAAGCTCGGCTTGAAGTTCGACCTCGTAACTTGCGCCACCACCACCACCATCATCATCACCACCACCACCACCACTTTCAAATCTCGTACGTACTTTTCTACACGACGAGGAGGAGAAGGGATGACGCGAGACCTTGCCGTCCAAAATTTAGAACGGCCAGGAGGTAGGAGGAGGCTCTGGCACAGGGCGAGATCGTAACTTAAATCCAGAAGTGATCATTTTAATAGGGTCAAATTAATTTCTCGCGAGAATGCGGTGGCGACACTGCAGCCGGAGGGTTGGGTTCCGACGCAGGGGCTGCCGGGCGGTGAAGTGAGGGTGGAAGGAAGGGACCGCTGAAAGCTCGACTGGTGCACAAGAGGCAAAGTGAGAGAAAGATGGATAGAGAGAGAGAGAGAGAGAGAGAGAGATATAGAGTGAGATAGATAGATAGATAGGGACGGCGAGAGGAGGGTGCAGGGTGAAAGGAAGGGAGAGAGAGAGAGAGAGAGAGAGAGCAGCGGCGGGATCGTGGGGCATAGATTATGAGATGGGTGACATTCTCTGACATTTTAGTAATGTCGCCACCGTCTAAGCCAACCACCACCCCCGCCACCGTCTCCCCCATCCCCCTTTCTTCTCTTCTCCGTCCGCCCTTCCTCCCTTCGGATGGTGGTATTTGGTACCCAAGGGGCATACGGGCATAGTTTGCCGCGCGCGGCCCGTGGTACAATTCGCTCGGCAAGTTTCCGCAGCTAATTACCATATAGTGTCTTGCGGCGCGCGCGCCCTTCCTTTCTCTGTGTGTGTCTCCCCGCTAGTTGAAGTCCTTTAATAGACGCTGCGCAGCTGCGAGGAGCGGTCAATTTTGAGGTGCGAATGTGATTGCGAATTACGTTCGCACCGTCGCCAGTCGCTACGAGGAACTCGATTTGTAATCAGAACAATTGGAGATGCAAAGTTATTTAGATTTATACTTAGAAAAAAATCAAAGCTTCAAAAGAGTCGATTTTTACGTCAAATTTCATTACAGAATAAGTAAGTCTATATTAAATTAACTTAAATTCTGTATATATGTTTGACTCTCTATAAAATTATAAAATTATATTATATATTAATATATAATATATACAATATATAATTATAATATAATTACTATATTATATATTACAATATTATGTTTAAATCTTATCTGGGACACGCGATGTCTATTTTTTTCCCTCCAAAGTTTCGCACCGCATAAACCGACCCTTAGTCCGATATTTAAGGCAGAGGAGGGAAAAAACCGGCAAAACGCTCTCGGTGTCTAAATTTACATCGCTCTTGTCGCCCTTCTCGTTCCGCTTCGATACAATCGAGATACCGAGGCCTCGGCTGGCCGGGTCATCTATTTCCTCCCTCGATGCTCCTCCGACGATGTCGGCCAAAGACGACGTCAGAGGATCTTTCGCCCTCGGCCCCGGATATTCACCTTCTTCTCTCCTTCTCTCTCCCTCTCTCTCATTTTTACGCCGTCCATTGTAAACGCCGCGATCGTATTTACATACGCCGTATTATAATGGCGCGTCGCGCGTTGGTGAGAGACCTTGCAAAAATTTTCCGCGAGCGTTAACGAGTAGGGACGATCGCGCGAGAGACTGACGACGCGCTAAAGGAAGGAGGAGTGAATACGAAATTAATAGTATTCCGCGCGAAGAGTGCAAAGAGCCCGGCAACTCCATGCATTTATACGCGCTCGCTTGAAAAGACCTCCGGGTTCTCGCCTTCTTTCCGCACCGTCGTGTTTTTCGCACCTTCCTCCCGGTTCGTTTCTCCTTTTTTTTCCTCCCCTCTTCCCTCTCTTCCCTCTAAGCATGCTCTCGCATGGAAACGCGTGGAAACAATAAACGCGCATAACATCGAGGACCATCCCGGTACTGTATATTTACGGAATTAAATTTATATAGAAAATTCGCGCGAATCGTGCGGAAAACACGTGTTTTATTCATTGTCGGGTTTGAGAGGGGTGAAAATTACCCCCGATGTGCGGAGGATATTAATAGAAATTGCAGACGTACTTCACGCAAACATGTTACGCGATCCATGAATAATATTTAAGTAATAACGCTTGATCGTCTGCAAATGTTTGCATTTTCAGATCATTGTGTTTGGGAAACTTGTGTTTGTAGCGCGTGTGTTTGAATGTAGGTCGTATCGATATGATCGATCCGAGCGGGATGTGTAGTAGTCGGAAATATCTCGAGAGAGAGAGATTGAGAACGTCTTCCCTAAGCATTAGCTCGAAACTCGAAATCATTTCTGACGGTGACAGCCAGAGTCGCTTAAATGTCATGACATTAATAACTGATACTTTTCGGTTATCTGTTTGTAAGTCGGGTATCTACGAATCTCTCTCTCTCTCTCTTTCTCTGTCGAGGCTTTTGAAGGGCTCCTTGAAGGTTGCAACGCTCCTAATCCCCAACTTGACACGAAAAAAAGTTGCACAAGTGCTATATTTTTAGAAAATTGCCTTTATATATGCTATTCAGCGCGAGAGAACTCTTTTTTCAAATAAGTAAAATGCCGCGACGCTTTTATTCAAATAGCCCATTCAAGAAATGACTGCAATCTTATATTTAAAAGCTTATTGTTTTCTCTACTTTTTATGGAGATGGTTTTTTCCTTTTCTTTTTTTTTAAACAAAGAGTGTACATACACAAAATTTCAGGCAGAAAATTTTTTATAGGAATATCAAAGATTTAATACGCAATCGAAGACTTGCGGATGATACTTTTAAGTTCGAAAACGAAGCAGCGCGAGAGAGGCAGAGTTAATAAATAGAGTCGTATGGCGTGATGGCGTATTTCACGTATTTTCATCGCCGGCGGTCCCTCAGGTCGCCGTAATATAGAAACGAAAGGGATGAGCAGGAAAGAGGGAGAGGACCCGAGAGATATAGCCAGAAGAGTCGAGTCTCTCGGTGGCTCGTAAGTAGTTTTATTAAGGGGTTTCTTTCGGAAAATCGTGGAGGACGGTTGAATATACATCGGCAAAGATATATGCGATATCGATTACCGTTTCGGCCCTCGATATTACGTCCTCGGTCCATCCAATGTACTTCCTTCCACACATACAACTATTGCCGGCATCTCTATCCTTTTCAGCGTACAGGATGTTCGCAAAATAATTCCCCTGTAATCTCAGATTTCGCGTTTATCAATTTTACTTAGTAATTATTTTTAAAAAATCATAATTATATATTAAAATTAAAACAACTCTTTAATTGTAATAATATTTATGTTTCTTAGGTTTTTTGTGTCATATTTTTCCTCATAATTTCTACATTTAATTTTGAAATTTTAACCTGATGAAAATCTCTTTATAAATAATTGTTGAAATAATGATTATATGTTTACACATTGTCATCAAGTAAAAATTGAGTCCGAATTCTTTAATATCGAAGAAAAATGAAGATATAATCGCGGATATACTGTGTGCTTTTGTCGGTTTCCCTCATTTTGTCATTCATCCATCTTGTTCCATCTTTCTTTATTCCTTCTCACTCTTGTCCCTCATCCACATGGCTTCCCATCGCGTTTACGGGTCGAACACGTACACGAGGAAATAATATATACATATAAGTAGGGGCCTATCCCGTAAAATAACTATGAGGCATTGTATCTATGTAGCCTATGGAAACGACGAGGGTTAAATAATGAAGATAACCGTATATGTATAGCGCATAATGCAAATATAAAATCTAATATGACAATGCAATTATTATGATACTGAACGTCTGAGATAAAAATTTGAAAGTCTAAAAAGACAGACTAAAGTAGGTATATTTAAGAGGTTTATATTTTTCTTTACATAAAATGTAACTTTATTAAAATTTGTAATGATATAAGTAAATTTAACGAGATATAAATTCAAAAAGTGACTTTAATAACGTAATAGACACCGGAAACACCGATGGACAGACAAATAAATAGAATTTGAAGAAATAAAACGTAGCGACCCGAGAATTTGATTAAGCCGAGCAAGAGTATGTAGAGCACGACGGTTCGCGTTTGATAAGAGTAATTCGAGGATATAATGTGATTACAAATAATGTGAGCACCAACGAGCTACGAGCGTAAAATAATTTCCGGAGGAGAATTACGTGATGTATGCACAGAGCCGCGGTGAGATATGTACTTTGACCCCTTAAATAACCAAAGAATGCGCAGTGGGGGGAGGGAGGGTGTGTCGTTTCGGAACTACGTGTCACGTGTGACGTAGAATTAAGCGGGAACCCTCGACGCTCTCGTTGAAAGCTCGTGTTATCTCAACTGTGCAATCCAATTGTAAAATTGAATATAATAATAGTCGAAGAGCGTCAAAAGTACAAATCTCGCGAAAAAAGTCTCCCTTCTTTATAAAAAGATATTTATTTATTCGAAAAAAAAGGGAGAATTCTTTTCCATCTAAATTCCCGAGAACTATCGAACAAGAAATATTCCGAGCAAATTTTTGCAAACTTTTTACACAACTGTATAGGGATTTTATTAGGATTTTCCGTCGATTGACTCACGAATAATTGACGACGCACCGCACCGTCGTGTTTGTGCGAGGCAAGTTCGTGAAAAGCTTTCGCAAAATTTTAAATTCCGGCTACGTTATAAATGTTTCAGGCGCAAATATCCGTAACGGGTAAGCGTACGTACACCTACGGAAAGTATCGCATGAACGTATATAGTAACGTGCAGCGTATATTTTTTTTTTTTCTCTTTTTGACCCCTTAAATTGCCAGAAAGGTACGGGCGGGTCGTTTGTTAGCCACCACGTGTTATCGCCGTCTTGAATAATACAGTTGGTGTGTTTTACGAAAGTTATGCGCTTACACCCTTTAACTAAATTACGCTTCGCGAGAGAGTTCGAACGTTTACCCGATAGATACGCCACGAGATAAACCGAGCAGAGTGTATATATATACATATACGTCTATTTTCTATCGTTTTTTTTTTCTCCGCTAATAAATATTTCACGCGTTGCTCCCTTAATAATTTTTATCGCCCAGTACGACGATGGTAAATTATTATACGAGCGAATTCTTTTGTTTGTAAAAATAATACGGAGAATGAGAGAGAGTATAATAAAACATTTTCAATTCTGTGACTTTATTACAAAGAGGAGGCAAAAATTGCGTCGAAAAAAAGAACTACTTGGCGATACATTTAACGCAAGACACGCTGCAACGAGCAACTGACACGTGCCTTCGAGGTATCGTTGACGTTAAAGAATCACTCGGTGCCCGGCGAGAGAGATAGAAAGTGTGGTCCGCTCCGCGCGCTCGTGTAAAACGGGACACGTGCGAAATGGGCTGCGGAAGAAAAATATCAAGGGTGTTCGCCGGTCTCTCTATCGCGAGTCGGTCCATCGAGTCTCGATAGTCGTGAAATCTTTCCCACATCCGTCTTCCGGTTTGTGTACCCGCCGCTCCGTCCTCCCCCTACCGATTTTTTCCCATTAAAAGTAAGATGGCGCGCAAATCCCCCGCGTTTTGACCCCGCCGCTTCTCGCCCCCTCGCTCTTTCCATCCCCCCGGTAGTAGTATACGTTTAAAATCAATGTTCAATGCACATACGGCTTCCTACGTCTCGCACGAGCGCCGGGAATGTGTGCACTTTACCAAGGGGGAGAGATTTCGAGTGCGAATGCACACGGGGTGTATCGAGAAGAAGCGAACAGAGGAAGAGGTAGGATTAAATATTCAAAATATTGCGCATAAATCTAAATAAATCCAAATCCATATCGTCGAATTTATCAGATATATATATATATATGTAATATACCTGTATTTTTTGTGAAAATATTTTTCTTCTGCGTGCGAAAAGGGATGATGATTCAGCGATTCCGTTAACTTAGATTCTAGCGATTCTAGCGTTAAGTGTAGGATTAACGAGATATTCAGTTTTTACGTTTTTGTCGTCGATACTTTTAACGCTAACGAACTCGATAGAGTTCCACGGTTCGAGCATACATGCTGAAGACAATACTGTAATGAGCGTCTGAATCGAATACAAATGCGTATGATGGTACACATGGAGAAATCGATAAACGTTCTCTGCAACGCGTATGCGTTGCATCTCGGGCACGTATGTACGTGTACACACATAGGTAAAGTCCATTGATGAACGTAAATTGATGAACTATAATAAATCGAATTTATTTACGGTAATATAAAATAAAAGTCGAATTTTCGATACGTCTCGTGTGTGTATATATGTGAGGGCACCAATTTATCCAAAATATAATATTCTTTTATATTCGGGAAAAAACGTTGCATTATTCGCTTTTATCTCCTTCTCATATGTTTGAATCATAATTTTATATTAGACTTGGAACTTCTCCATATTGGAAAATGTCTATTGTTGCTGTCGATTCGTCGCAGGGCTGGATAAATTTCGTTAACGAATATCCTCCCTATATAGCCGAGCGGCGAACTTTTAATAGACGTGTTAGTAATACAAGTTACGCCACACGGACACAACGGCACGAAGTTTAACGACATAGTTACACGTGACGCATGAGCATAGTAGTTTCGACAACAACCCAGATCGATAGATATTAGATGGAAAACTCTCACCCCCCGGAAACTATATATATTAATATTTCAATACAAAAATTCGCAGGTAGAAAATGGGCTAATAAGAACAAGAAATTAGACACATTTGTCTTAAAATCTTCCTTATTTAATTTGACGTTTTGATGACTATTTTCAGCAGATAAATTGACAAAAAAATTCATACGTCTTAATCCATATTCTCGCCTTATGTCATCGATATACAAAACTAATATTTTAATATAAAGAGCGTTACCAATATCTGCCACAAAGATAAGAATCTAAAATTATGTCTTAATAAAATGATTGTTATTATATTAAACCTTTTGTAAAAAATTATAATTTTTCTAATTTTTATTCACAAGTTATATTCACGTTTTAAACTTAATATATTTTTATTTATGTTTCAGAACCGATGTTACTACTACGAAAATAGAAACTTACTTCGCACTTATCAACCAGTGTAATCGAGGTCGTAATTAACACTTTGGTGGCTTCGAGCTGTTGTCCATCGTCGTTACGTAAGTCTCATTTAATTCATTTGATTTCCAATGTATGTCATATCCGTTCTTACATACATAACTGCGAACAAATATTGCGTATCCATGCGTAACATACAAGGTGACGAAAAAAAACATGCTTTTTTAAAAACATATATCTGTATTATATCAATATATTATGTATCCATTTATTTTCTCGAAAAACTTATTCGCTGACCAACAGTTTCGTGAAACGATAAACGTGCTCTTTTATCATGGAAAAAATACGATCACCCTATATATGCGCTTGTACATATACATATGCGGGGCTATTGTTCCGTTGCGAGCTTTAAGTTCGTGGCCTCTCGAGACGTTTCGTTCCCTTTGTCACCTTTGGTGCCCTCAAAAGACATTCCGCGGAACGCCGGAATGGGTAGAGAGAGAAAGAAATAACCATCGGCGATCGTATATAAGAATTTTACTCTAACGAGAGGCGAGACTTTTGTGCACTCTCAAAAAGAGATGCACAAAAAAAGATTAATTGACGGAGAATCGCGATTATTATATTTTTATTCGCCGATATCACATCAATCACAATAGACGCACCTCTCCCCTCTATTTTATGCAATTCCCGAGGCGTTTCGCGACGACCTAAAGAGACTCTCGGTTGAGGGTGCATTTCCGTGAAACTTTCCGATCGCCGCAGGGTGCGAGAACCTCCTACCCCCTCGCTCTCTCACTCTCTGCCGAAAGGAGGAGAGAGATTTCGGTCCTTCTCTTTCTTTTTCCGGCGTAGTTTGGCCCTTCAAACCTATCGCGTTTCTTTCTTCGACGTCTTCACCGCCGAGCTCCATCAACGCCTGTCGTTTAGCCCGCGGCGCGTTGACGAAAGCAAAAGTGATTAAATGAAGATAGAGTGGAGGAGTGAACGAGAGGGCGTTCGCAGAGGTCCGCGAGAGAGGAAATTGCCGGGATGCCGAGGCGTTTTCGTCAGGCCTTCCTTTTTCTCGAGTGGGCAGACTCGCAATTATTCAGCAAGATCTTCATTTTAATCTTTTCGTAATTTAGATTTAGGAATTTCTTTAAGTTTTTTCTCACTCTCTTTCTCCGTATTAAAGGTTCACCTAAATATGCCGGAGCAATTAATTTTATTAAATTGCAAAAATATGTTTAAATCTGTACCAATATACTCTATTATCAGTATAAAATCAATCTTAAAAAAAGAAACAGTAATTTTTCGAGCTTCAAAATGTCATTAAGTTTGCTGGCAAAATTCGGGCAGTAGTTCTGGGGCATTTTGTATATCGTAGGTACCTGTCACCGTCACGCGGCGCGATATTATGTATTCCCAGCCCCGTCACTCGCGATTTTCCGATTTTCGTAAAATATGTCAGACGTTGTTTGGCCGTGCATTATCACGGAGACGCGAGAGAGCGCGCGACGTTAACTACGCATATAAGTAATTAAATACGACGAAGCGGCGCTAAGATTTTTCCCCCCGCTACTCGCGCGCGATTCATTATTATCATCACTGTCGTACACAGTAATTGATGAAAATTCGGGAGAATCCGATATATATAAAATTTAGATATTTAATTGTGTATTCACAAATTTACGACTTCCCGAATTTATTCGCGGGACTTTGACTTCTTAAGGTCCTAAGGTCTCATCGGCGCATTTCGAAACGACGTTCTCGGCATTCCATCTGTCTCTCTTTCTCTCAATCGCTAAGGGCCAAAACGCAAATTGGCGAACTTTCAGATCCGCGCATACAATAGATTCGAAGTCGTGCGGCAACAATGAGTCTCGTATCGAGATGAATATCTTCGGAATAATTCGCGGGACGTTTCTCGGGGAAAACGGAAGTCGCGAAGAAAGTTGCGTCCGTCTCTCGGTTGTTAAAGATCGCCGCGGGGCTGGCTGGGGATTCCTCCTTCGGCCCTCTTCATCTTGGTTGGGCCTGGTGGTAATCGTCTATCGCTAATGAGAGAGAGGAAGCTCACGTCGAAGGAACGCGAAAGATCGCGCTGTGTCCATACACCTTTATCTTTTAAAGACGACTCCGCTGCTTTCTTATCGGGGGGTTATCGTTAGTCTCGAGAAAAGTTCCCTGGTCACGGACATCCGCTTTTCGTTTTGTTTGCTTGGCACAATACGAACCCAAACCCGTCAACCTCGGTTTGGTTTGTAGTTAAAGACAGTGTAATACTGTATTCCCTATTATATAATTGTGTGGAATATTGAAAAATATATACATATATAACAGTATTTTTTTATGACCGAACTGCTTGAGGAAGCGATGTGAAATAAATTTACCGATATTCATTTATATAAAAACAAATATTTATATAAAATTTCGCGGATGTCATTTATAAAAATAAAATTGAAAATTAGATTTTTCGTGAACGTTTTCGCACACAAATTGATAGACGATACTCTGCAGTTGATCAAAGAAGTATTTTTTTTTTTTTTTAAGCGTTTTGTTTGCGACGGAAACGCATCTGTCCGACCTCTCGCCAAGCGTCGACGATATTCATGGTAATTCAATTCAAATTAATTCTTGATGGTGTCTCTCTTGGTCCGCGCGCGCATCTCCCTTCTACTAAATGGCGTCTCATAACCCGCTCGGAGGAGGTTTGTAACCGGAAGTGACGTGAAATATCGCGCTGCGACGTAATCAGCCTTCCTCTTCCTCTTCTCTCTCACACACATTCTCTCTCTCTCTCTCTCTCTTGCTTTCCCGGTGCTCTATCTATTGCCGGCAGATCTCTTCGAGGTTTCTCTAATTGTTACCGCGGGCCTCCGCGATGTTAATCACGTGGCCGGGCTGAGACAGTAATTCAGCATTACGGTGAGGCATAACGTTCAGGATTCGCAGGCAATACCGGGCTGTCTACCTGTCGGCTTATTGACTCGCGTTTATTAGGTCCGCGCAAGTAATCGTGATGTAATTGGAAGAATAATTTGATGGTGGAAATTTGGGGCAATGGCGTCGTCTCTGGCATGAGCGAAGGGTATTACGTATTCCAGAAACCCTATCTTGAACAATATGGAGATAATCTCCACAGAGGCTGGCTTAATTAAAATCTCAATTTTTTTAATTTCTTTTTTAAAAAAAAATTTTTAAGATATTTTTTTAGTCACATAACATGATTGTGGATGTATCTAACAATAAATACTTAAAATCATGTTTTTCGAGATTTTTAAGTATTTCTTTCTTGAAAATCACTGGTCTGAATGTTATCATTAATTTTTAATTTGTTTAGAGATAAATAATCTATGATTTAATCGTTCAATTTAAAGAGAAAAAGAAGATTGTAATTTTATCAAAAATTACAAACGATTAAAGGCACTAAAAAGGTTTGCTCTATTTATAAATCATAATTAAAATTTAGAAAGAACTTATCCCAAATATAGAGAAAAAAATGAAAAAAATTATCTCACTATATTAATCCAGTCTTGAGAAAAAAGAATATAAAGATAAATGATTTTTTCTGCTATACAATTTTTTGCAACTGTGCCTACCTACTTCTTACTACTTTTTAACGCAATTGATTAACGAAAATGAAACAACACAACAATATCACTCGAAAGTGGTTACTTTATTTTCATAGATTTTTCAGAAATCTTATTTAAGCCTCTGTTTTCTTTTCATCAGTCCGAATTCCGTGGACGAGCTTTGCATTTAATGGATTCGATAATGTAGCAAATATTCTCATTGTAGGCGGGCGGTATTTGATTTAAAGCGATTAACAGTTTGCTTAATCCTTTGAGCTTGAAAAGGGGGCGGGGGGTGGAAGTTAGGCACGCGACTTATCGCCCACGCGCGGCAAACAATCAACGCGCAACGAACGAAATATGTATAAGGCGGCGCCGTTGAATGCCGCATCGCTTTCCTCATTAGAATGCCGAACATTTCCGACGTAGCGCGAGAGGCTACATCCGCGAGAGAGAGAGAGAGGCACTTTCCTAACTCGGCGCTTCCATACGCGTTCCGCTGCAAACGAACGAACGGAACGGGTGCTTATGCGATCGAAATTCCGCGCGTGTCTCCGTTTGTAGCCGCGGCGGGGGCGGTTAACCGAATGGGTGATTAGCAGCGCAGCGGTTAAATCGCTAACCGAGTAGTTAACCGGCCCAACAGTTAGCCGGTCCATCGGCTCTCTCTCTGCATTTATGCAGAGCCGTCCGCGTATATATTTCACCGGCACTGATACGTCGAAATGGAGCAGAGATGGTGAAAATTGTAACAAAAATAAGCAGAAAAGTAGAAATAACATATGTCCAAAAATGTATCGTATTCACATTACAGTCATTTTTGGCTTGAAACTTAGGATAATTAGTGGATTATTATTTTTTTCCAACAATATAAAACAGTAGAAAATTATTCTTATGTCTCAAAAAAATTTTCTGCAAGTAGCATCTGTCAAACATCCTGACAGAATGAAGGGACCAATTAAAAAATTGTTCAAACATATGTTTATATGAACTTGTTTGCTTATTTCGATGGACAGAATAGCAACCTTCTATTTTTGTTATATCCTGTATATGGAATATAAAATTTGTATGTATTTTCCAATTTTTTTGCATTAAATTGCACCCCAAATTCTAGTAGAATCGTTTGCTACAGATGAAGGACGCGATTTAAAGCGCCGATTAAATGACGATGTTAGGTAGCTGAGAGAAAGATTTATGTAGCGTCGCGACGGTGTTAGACAACGATGACACAAAGTGACGAACGATGTCTTACTACGTAAACAAATTCCGTTGGATAACCGCTGAGCCGCGTCTTATTCAGAACGATGATTGAGAACCGTAAGCGCGTTGTGTTGGCCGGGTACAAAGGCGCCGTGTGTTTGTAGAATAGGATCGCGCTAATAGACGTTTTCTATGAGATCGAAATGACAGAGAGAACGAGAGAGAGGGAAGGAGGATACAAGAATGCCGCCGGTGATCGTGAAGGTGACGTACATATGTGAGCGCTAATAGCACTACAAAAGGTGATCTTTATGAGTAAGGAAGACGCTCACTGCGTGCATTGATCGTGGGAGGAGCTGCGCTGTAGTAATTTTAAGTAGGGGAATTTCGGCGAGATTAAGCATTTCAAGTGGAAAAGGAAATTACGTCATTTCTCCGTTCATCGAAACAGCTTCTTGCCACTGCTTATTTTAGGCAGTTTCGTTTTTGCTAAGAAAAGATTTATTATATCGATATTAATTACTTAGAATTTACATATGAATTGTTTTTAATGTGATAAAGAAAGAGGCACGTGGTCTAGATTGATGAAATATAATATTTTATATATAAAACATAATAGTCGCACAAATATGTTGTATATCTGAATAGCTAATGTTTGCAAACATCAAGGTGGAATGGTAAAGGACAGAGATGTGTCGCAATCGGTTAATTTGTCATTTCCTCTGCCCGACACATTCCTGCTCATTTAGATTGTTTCACACACGGTCGCCAAACTTGCCATTATCGCACAGCGTGAGTTAACACGAATTCTTTCGATTTTCTAGAACTGAGAAAGAATGAAACAATTATTTTTTTATATTTAATAGGCAGAATAGAGGAATACAACCATGTATCATTAAATCATACATTTAATTTTATGGACTGCATTATTGTTCAGTGATATAATCGATTCTTTTTTTTTTTAGAAGTAAAAAAAAGCATTTTTTGACACTCAAATATATTATCGGTTCCATTAAATTCCATTATGCAAATATATAGAAATATGTGCATCCGCAGGGCTGATTGAAAATTTAGTGACATAATTTACTATCGACTTTGAAAATAAATATAACAGACATTTATCTCAATAAACAAATACACACGTACATCGGTGATGTAACAAATTATTTTGTGAATTTTATAAAAATCATAATAGCATTCAATTTGCACACACAATTAAATTAAAATTAATATTTTACGTCAATTTTTATAGTATTATATACAGGGTTTCTAATTTCGTTACATGCTAATACTTTCTAAAAGAATTATTGAAGATATCGTGCGATATTCATTTTGTTATTACGTCAATAAATGTTTTTGAATATTTACTGAAATAAATAAATTAATTGTGTTTAAAATACGATAATCTCTTTGGATTAAAACAAAATTATTACGAGTGATATTTAAAATTTTTATAACTGTATGTCGATATATTATCATTCAAGATACTTCTAATAAAAAGATATAATAAAATATATAAGAACTTAATTATTGTTCTATTAAAAATTTATTTGCTTTTCTTTCCTCTTTTACGAGTTTAAAATTTTGTTTGCATAGTTTATACATAATATGAAAGCTCTTTATTCGATAAAATAAAAAAAATTTATATCGACATATTATATCTTCAAGATCTATCGAGATATCTATCAAGATTATATCTTCAGTAGTTTTTTAGAAAATGGTTTTAAAGAAGTTGGAGCGAGATATATTGATTCTCCATTTTATATTTAAAAGAATTTGCACTTTTTTTTTGCTCTCTATTGCAATTATTTGTCTCAAAATAATTTTCAAAATAATTTGTACAAAAAGTCACGTGATTACACTATTATTTGCGGGGTCCGCTCTCTGATCTGGCCGGCCCTGGACCGGAAGCTAGCCAGCAATGAGTGTAGTCTACATTAGGTATGGGGACTACACAATCGGCCAGCCAGCGGGGGCTAATCCGGTGGAGAGGCATTTTCATCTCGAGGGTTTCGGAACTTGCCGGTGGATTCCGACGCCCATACTCCGCGAAGAGGAAGAGAGAAAGAGAGAGAGAGATAGAGAACCTTCCCTTTGGCCGGGAACTTTGTTGCGAACTGGAACCGCGCGCTCTACCAGGCCGCCGAAACCGGGGGGAATTAATCGCTATTTCAACGATGCACCGGCCGCTGCATCGCGGCATTGCTCGAATGCTCTTATTTCCGCGCGTTGGTAGCTCGTACTTCGCGAGGTAGCACGCCGAGTTCGCGCTGCGAGTGCCGCGATTCTCGAAATCCTAGAATCTTAATAATTTCAGACGAGAATTGGTATATTACATATATGTATATATATTGCAAATATATATTGAAAGTAAATTTTCATTTCGAAATTCGATGGTTTCGTTTCATGCGATGATTCATCGTGATGAATTCGCGTTAATTATATAGCCGGCTATCGATCTTTGGGAAATCTGTTTGAAATCTCGGCTATCCAGTGTTCCGCATTAATCGATTAAAATTTTAATTGGTTAAAGTAATCTATTCGGTAATCGAAATTAATCAATCATCATATAATATTATATAATATAATATAATTATTTTAGCGGGAATAATTTAATTGATTAATGATATTAATGTAGAATTAATCGAAGCAAAGTAATCGATTAACACTTAATCGTTGTACGATTTATCAAATCGTAATTAAGTGTGAATTAAATACGTTGTAATGTGGACATATTATTTGTTAGATTTATTATAGAAGTTTTCTGTAATAAAGAGAATCTCTACAAATGATATGATCAGATTATATTGTATTTACTCGTCAGATATATATTCATTTAAAAAATTGATTAAATTAATCAATTAAATTATTTAATTAACTTTTAATCAATTACATTACATTAATCATGATTTATCAAATCACGATTTATATGTATATACAATATTAAGTGTTAATTGCTTCGATCAATTTTACACTGATTAATCGATTAAACTAATCCCGATTACATATATGTTGATTGATTAATCTCGATTATCGATTAATGGATTACTTTAGCCAACTAAAATTTTAATCGATTAATATTCAAAACTGATAACTACGTGCTTTCTTGGAAAGCATCTATTTCTCTGTTCTTTTTATTTCATGTTAATTTTATTTTATTTATTATCAAAAATAATATATATATAATGAGCATATACATATACATATATAAAGTTACCAAACAACGAGCTTATAAGCGATTTTGGACTTGGATCCATACGGAAACAATAGGATTTGCTCTAGATCTCTTTCCTCAACTTTGTTTCGAATTAAAGCAAAGCCGGGTCTGAAATCACGCCGCTACCTCAACAACGCGCTGTTCTAGCTGCGGCGCATTATCTGAGTGGTTATTTTACGGTACAATAATTTTCACCGATTGCACAATAGTAGCCGCCATCAGTTTGCTCTCGCGTATACGCTCACGCTCATCAGTCTTCGATTCAATTCACACATACTAAATTATTATCATTATTACAAAATTTTATACGCAGAAAAATCAAGTACATATATCTGTTATAACAAACAGGAAAATTGAAAATCGATTTTATCGCAGAGGAAAAATCGCACACGGTATTGTGACGTATAGATTTTAAATTGGAAGTGTATATTGTTTCCCTATATATATCGATCGCATCATAAATACAGACTGTGATATCTGTCTTCCTCTCCCTCTCCCCTCGCTCGTGTCCCAATAAATGAATAATAAAGGCACGCGTGGCATCGCGATTAGCTTATTGAATATTCTGTTTGCTCTCGGCCTATAACCGAGATACAGCGCAGAGTCTGCATTTATATAGGATACATAAAAAATCCCGCGCTCCCTCTTATCTCGTCGAAAATGCGTGAATCTTTCTAACGTTTCAAGTTTCACATCATTTTGTTATTTTTAATACGTTCCATACGTCTCTTTATTTACATGTAATATCATCCGTATAGACGTGAAATGTACAAATCGGTAGATTTTATAAATAAATATCGAAGATACTCTTTTTTTACACACTACGAAATCGTCACTGCAAGTTTCGATATGATAGACTCGATGTCCTCTTTCGGATGTATTCGAAGTAATGGAGAAAACGTAGGAGAATATATAGCGATGTGTATAGAATCATTTCAAGGCGAGCCTACGTGAAATCTGCCTATTTGGAAACAGCATCCTGCTTCATCTCTCTCTATCTTTCTCTGTTACATCGATATCATCCCTTTTCCATCTCTTGCTCTGACCTAAAGCTCAGTACATGCGTATTTGTGTGCGCAGAGTGTATGCATGGGACTCTAAAAAAAGGTAGCCAGGCCATTCGATGGCAGCTGTTCCACATTTGAAGGATGGATATTCTTCGGGCTTTGTCGCAACGACAAAAGGCCTCCTCTCACAAAAGGCCGACGTGGTCCGAACTTTGCGCGCCCTAGGTCTCTCTTACTATTTTAACTTGCCTCTCCTGCTATTGCATCTCTTCCTCTCTGAGAGAGAGAGAGAGAGAGAGAGAGAGAGAAAGACAGAAACACACATACACATTGAGAAAGACAAAGGGAAAGAGAGAAAGAGAAAGAGCGACATAAGTATTCGTAGGCCTAAGTTCCATATGTGATGCAAGGACATATATCTTGATCTCTTGCCTTTTTATAATACACATTTTTCTCTCCTTTTTTCTGATATCTTCATTCTCCGACCTGAATACTCATATGTGCGACCATCTATACGCAAAGTTTTTCAACTATATATATCTCTGGTCGAACAAAATTAATAAATTTTTCTCTCGTGATTGTGTAATTATATACGAAAAATTTATTACAAGTTTTCTATTTCTTAAAATTGTTTTACACGATATTAATCTTCGCAAAATAAATCTATTTTATTGTTAATTACAAGGATAGCATTGTGATTAAAAGAAAAGGAAAACTGGAAGTTCAAGATTCGAAATTTAGAACAGAAGGCAGCTTGACGGGAAAAAAGCTTGGCTGTATATTTGTCGACAATATATGAAATAAAAATTTTCCGCAGCCAGTTGTGGTTACTTTCGAGCGGAACATGTTATTCGTTTTAACGAATAAATAACAAACGCGAAGGAGAGAAAAAGCAATACTACCATCAACATACATAGGTCATATACAAACAACCAGAAAATGGCTATGACTGATTGCACGCATCAAAAACTGCGAGTGATTAAACAAACCGTAGCCATTTTCGAAAATTCTTTCTCTTTCTCACTTTTTTATCGATTAAAAAAATCTCTGTCTCCAAAGAGTAGTAGTATTAACGCATATAAATTATATAATACGTATATATAAATTTCTTCTCGTTATTCCCGTTTTCATTTCTTAAATTTAGCTTGTCGCGAAAGTTTCCGTGAAAATTAAAAATAACGAGATACGCGAATTCGACGAGGGAGACGATTTTTCCCCCGCCGAACCGGCCTAGGTTTCGGGACAAGTCTCATGAAAAAGAAAAAGATTGCCACGAATCGGCTCCTCTCCGGTGACTAATGGCTTTGCTACGAGCTCCGCACGTTCGACCCCGTTTGACCCTGCTTCGCGCCCTTGGGGGGCCTCGCGAAAAATTGCGTACAAACATTTACGAATCGACGAGGAGGAGGAGAAATGAGACGAGAGACGTCCCACGCACTCGACTCACTAACTGACTCACGCTAATAATTAAGTTCATCGGCTAGAATTTCGAGAAAGAGATTCCCGTCGTCACAAAGGTCATCTTCAGTACGCGTCGTGATCAAAGCAATGTTTTATGAGCTGAAGCTCTCTGCTGGTCCCGCAAAGCACGCGATAGGATCTCTCGGAGAGGATCTCGTGCAGATTTCTACACGATTGTCAATGGGTTCCCGAAATTACATATTCAAATTAACGGTGAAATAAAGGATGATAGTATTTATTATTTATTTTATTATTATTTATTATTTTTTATTTGTATATTCTTAGTCTTACTGCAAATTTTGTGATCAAGTAAAAATTCTAATAAGCATAATTATCTTCGATTGTGATTTAATACGCTTGAAGATTATATAGAAAAATAATAAAACACACAAAAAAAAGTTTTTCATAAAATAGAAATTGTCCGAGATTCTCGCATGGGACAAATTTTTTTCTTCATAAAAGCGAGTTTTTATGCGTGCAAGAAATAATAATATTCTCGATTGAATGACTGAAGATATCGATTCGCAGCAGCTGCGATAGTTTCATAAATAAGTTTCGAGCTTCCGAACAAAGCAGAGGTGGGACTGGACCCATATTTATTCTACCCTCCATCCATGATCGTACATCAAACGAGTAATTGCGGGTTGCACGATATGCAATATAGTTATGATAGCACACACAGCAAAAGACATTTCCACGTCTTCCTACACGACGCAATCTGCATTTCGATAATCAATTAAAGCCTCTCATCCAAAGATGAGAAATTAAAAGGCTCTCTGCAATATGTACAGTAATTTCGCCCGAGTTACTCGTGTTTCAATCTCTAATTAAATTTATTTATAATTCCTATTACATAAATTGCACACAAAGTTTCGATTATATATAAGTTTGCATATATAGAGTGCACTTTAAAGAGCTCGGAGATTTCCATTTTAGACTTGTTTATCAGAAAGTCTAAAATTAGAGATGGAGAGTCGACGAGAGAGAAAGAGAGAAGAGCCTCGCTCCACTTGTCGCTGGGGGTCTCTCTCCTCTCTCTCTCTCTCTCTCTCTCTCTCTCTCTCTCTCTCTCTCTCTCTCTCTCTCTCTCTCTCTCTCTCTCTCTCTCTCTCTCTCGACGACTACGTCCGATCGGCACACAATCGAATCTGAAAACTTTCCTCTCGACAAGATGAAAAGCGTTAGGGACGAGAGATGCTGAGATGCGCTCTCGAGAGAGGAGCAGCATCCCCAGCGCTTCGTCTCCGCTCGGCCATCGTCGACGACGCTCGGGCGTCTTCGACGTCCGAGAAGCGTCGCCAGAGACCCGGAGACCGAGCCGCGGCTCCATTCAGTTGCGCACAGTCCGTGCATCCATTCGTTCCTCCATCGTGGTAGGGATCGGTTTCTCTCGAAGATAAACTGCTGATATATAAGTGCGTGGGGGCGAGATAAGCTGTGTGACGATACTTCGTTATATACACGATTGTCCCTGGAATCGCTCGAAAAGATAGACTCTATATCATCCGATTTTCTGGGCGTGTGCGGACGTAACCGGTGAGTGTGCGATATTATTATATTACGTCGGTCACGAAAGACTAACATGAGTAAGATGTGATAAAACTCATCCGTGTACGGATGTAAAAAGATAATTTGTTAGGAAATTTTGCATTAAAGATTTTAAGCAAGTTTGCTATTATCTAGTCTTTGCTAAATTTATCACAAGATTAAAAATATATACATGTAAGTTTGCGTGAAAGAATTTTACGTAAATAGGTATATGCGCGATTTGACTGAGAGAGGAGAATACGGGATCGACCGGATTCTAATGAGTGTGTCTGTGAAGAGGTCTGGCGATAGGGGCGTTTTTTTCCGCGCGATTTGCACGGCCCTGATGCCCCGGTTCTCATGAAGTGTTCCCCACGTGGTGCTTATCCTCTCCTTCTCTCCATCTCTCCTCTCGTCTGGTCGTCCATCCGTTCGCCCATGTGTTACGACGATTCAGGCCGCAATGACCTAACCAGACTGTCAATTAAAATGCCACCATATGCCACTTAAATCGTTCTAAATTTCAACCATTAAGTCCCTATACGTCTGCGGTGGCCCCTTTCGCGATGGACTGATGAAAAGAGGGTGGGAGAAGGAAGAGGAGGAGGTGGTGGAAGGTGTAAATTGCGTAATCGCGCAAGATGGAAGCGAATCTCTATCCCCATGTACCGTGTAATCGGATGTTTCTGTATCGTCGATAAGAAACAATTTTTTATCCGCTGAATATCCTTATCAAAATTAGATCGCGTCGTTATTTCTCTAACGAGTTCATCGTTCTTAACTATCTCCGACGACAAATAGTCATGGTGGTAACATTAAGTGGCCGCTAGATCGGCATTATTTACTCGGCGTGTTATCTAACATAAAGTAGTATTAATTGGAGTGCGCGTGTGCAACATGTGACGTGCGTTATTATTTTAATCGAAGAGCTCACACGCACTTTACGAAGACGCTATGCTGGATATTATGCTTTAATTGGAGAATAAGGCTCTTGTTTTTCTTCTTCAAAATTTTATTTCTTCTAAATTTTCATATTTTATATACATATATATATAATTTTCTATCAAATTCTTATTTTTAATTCAAAGAATTTGCCATTGATATATTATAGAAAAAAAAATATATGGCACGCGAAATGCCACAAACATTCAGCTGCAATTGACATATTCAATTTCAATAATTATAATTGGCAGCTCTCGATATTTACAATTATGTCATTAACTCTTTAATATAAACTAGTGCATGTGTATTGAATCATTTAGCGGTATTTATTTGCTTATATTGGGTTGTTCGGAAAGTCATTTCGTTTTTTTTTGCATGAAAATTGTATGTGAAAAAAACGAAATGACTTTCCGAACAACCCAATATATAAATTATAAGCGTTTATGCGCGATGCACAACACGCCCCCGAAAACATACTAGTATATCGATGGTGGACGGACACATTTATCGCATTTCGATCATTCGCCACACGCACTTAATTCTCACACACGTCCGTCTTCCGAAACACCCGGATTCGCTCTTTTGTCATCGAGTGCTCCCTCGGAACTTTACGAGCGTCGTGCATGTCTGCTCGACGTCGAGAAAGATTATACGAAAAAGAGAGAGGGAGAGTGAATACCTTGTGTGGTATACAACCCTGACTCATCCGGCTTACGTTCCTGTCTCGTGACGAATCGAACAACGATGAGGGAGCCGGCAAACTCCCGGAATAGGGCGGCAGCGGGACGATTTGGGGGATGTTTCTCGGCCGAGATGTACAACAACCGTTATACAAATATATATTCGAATATATCTGAGCATTAACGAGCCGTTTTAACTTGATTTTCTATCTAATTATTTTTGACCGTCCAATCCTTTATGCTGTCTGTTTAATTGATATTTAATTTAATTTAACCCAGCTTTTCGCGTTTCACAATTTTGCTTATCACATATATATTGTCTATAATTCAAATAACCGCTAATGATCTAATTAAACTTTCATTTTTGTTATTAATTAGTAATTATATATGTAACGTGATAAAACAAAGTTCCGATTTTAACGTATTCGTTTACGTATTCACAGTTGCTGCAATGAAAATGAGATGAAGAGCAAAATTGAAAAAATAGAGTAAGCTTTTAAATTCTAATTCCTTTCAGAGACATTTTATTCGCAATCATCGTTCCAATGATATTTGCATTCACGTGACATCGGAGGCCATTCCTAAATTACATAAGACTTTTTTTTACGATTTTTGACCCCTCCTTTCCCCCATGTAAAAGATCGTAAGCTTTCCTCTCCCCTCCCCCTGTCATAATCTTACGTAATATTTTACAATTTTACTAATAACGTTTTTTTTTAAATAATTTAATTCTTTTTTTAGAGGTAAAGAATTGGTTAAACGTGAGGGATATTTATATATAAAATTTGAATATACGCTTATTGTACCAAAGTAAGCCTTTTTCCACAAATAGTCAAGTTACATTTTCATAGTTTTTATAAAATAGTTAAAATTAGTTAAAAACGATTGATTAATAAAAATAAAAACTTTCATGATTTTGTGATGAAAAAATTTTTATTAAATTTTATCAGAGGAACATTTAAAAAATCTTACGTAAGAACTATTTCAACCCCTCCCTTTACCTCGTAAGAAAGCATAAATCTTCCTCTCTCTTTTTCCAAAAGCCTTACATAATTTAGAGATTTATTACATTTATAATAATTTAATTTTTATTACAATTTAGCCTCTTGCGAGATTTTTAATTTTAAGCAGAGTTGTCATTTCGTCAAAACGCGTCTCCGATTCAGAATTCAATATGACTTACCGAATCTTTCGTCGTGAGAAATATTTCGTGTTGTAACTCACTCGCATTCGCGATCATCAGCTCTTTACGAGAGAGGGACAAGAGAGAGAGAGAGAGAGAGAGAGAGTCGCGTAAATCGCGAGCGTCGTTTTGCGACCGGCTGCGGCCGCCGGGAAAGAAGTCACATTACTCTCGCAGACGTTATAGGGCCGTGCTCATTAGTAAATGAGCCCCGGGCAATCGAGCGCCGCTGGTCCCAGGTGTTATCTCTCCTGGCGAACGAACGCGTTCACCTTCGCACCCTTAAACGCGAAAGCGCGCGAGGGTGGGAGGGCGGACGGGCGGCTCATTCTCCGCGCAGGCATAATGCCTTTTGTTAATTATTACAGCGGCCACACTTAGGGGCTTAAAATTTGCCATAAATAATCGCCGAGACAATACGGCTCCACCCCCTCCTCCCCGTCTTTTCTCCGCTTCGAGAGGCGCATCGGGGATACATACGTCCCTCTTTCTCTTTCACATCTCTTTTTCTCATTTTTAAGCAATTGTTAAAGACACAGCCTTCATTCATTCGTCAATCATTATCTCCTTGTTTGATAATTTGAAAATAAATCGAAAAGGCTGTAATATATAAATAAATACATATATATATATTTCTCTAGACTTATTTTATGGTATAGAGGAATTTAAAAATAATAAATGGAAGAATTTAAAAATAATTTATTATTAAATTATTTTTAAATTCCTCTATATTTATTTTCAGGTATAGAGGAATTTAAAAATAATCTTGTTGCACCCAATATCTGTACCTGGCTCTCACTAGCCCTTCTCATATCTGAATTTGAATTGATAATTCGATTTCTCTACGTCGCTATTATTTAGAACAAAATATACAATATAGAAAAAAAAATTCGAAATTTTAGACAATCGCGTGATCCTGACTTCTCTTACTAAAGAATACACACTTATAATAATGCTTTTATTTTTTTTTTTGTGCTTATGTCACTAGACGTAGCTGCATTTGTTCATTCTCGCAGACGGTATTGAGTTCGATAACGACCTCGCGTGAAGAAAAAGCTTTAATCGAGTCGTCGGCCGATAGGGAAAACTTTGTGTTCACAGCCTGTCTACTCGCCATTTTCCTCCAGCCAATTAGCAGCGACACGATGCACCCTTGCACAGCAAGAAACGGAATTTAGCTTTCTCTCTCTCTCCCCCTCTTTTTCTCTCTCTCTTCGTCCGCATCGGTATCTGCATAACGCGCGACACAATATCGACTGCTCCCATTGGCATCGTTTACCTCGGATCGAATTTACGATACTTCAGCAGATCGCGAAGAATGGTGTGTTCTTGCGAGCGGAAAGTCGACGAGGGTGGCTAGTGGAGTAGATAGATATAGCGGCTTTGCCAGGGTTGGAGGCAACATTTCCGCCGTCGGCGCCGACAAAATTCACGATACCGTAATACTTTCCAGGGAAAAGCTCTCTCTCTCTCGCGATACACCTCTTTGGAAGAACAAATAGAAATTTGACACGTACGATGCTTTTTCTTGTCGAGATAAACATGGAACAATGCACTTGCGAGCCTTGAAAACATCTAAAAATAATTTGACGTTTAACATGAACGAAAACACGAATCTCCCGTTTTCGCAGATCTTATTTTACGATTTATTAATTATTTAATTTTAATAATAGGATAAACTTGCTTAATAAACTACACTTTTTTATATAACGTGATACAGTGAAATTAAATTAATTTTCGAACATCAATGATAATATTTTTGCTGTATATTAACGATTTATTGGTTCCTGCAGATTTTTAGAATAAATAATTCTCGTTGCATATATTGATAATAATAATCGAAATAGAATATTATTTTATATAAGATTAATTTCCATTGAATCTTCTAAGCGGCCCTGAGAGATGTAGAGAGTTAGATGGTTCTTGTGCTTCTTCGGTCGAATGGGGAAATGGTTTTTTATCTGTTGGTATGGGTGTGTTCTCCGAACGATATATAGGCCGAGTGTTACGAAAATGCTGCGATATGCTACCATGAAACCGTAAATACGCGTGTTTACGCTGTTGTTATCGAGCACAATTTTATTGGATATTGTAGCACGTTGTATCGACAAGTACTGACATTAACAAGCCAGTACCCTCCCCATCTCCTTCCCTCCTCTTGATGATAATTGATATGATAATTAACCATTTCTCCGCATCGCGGTCGCGTTTATTGTCATTATATTGACGCGCCGTTTTAATGACTTCTGAGAACGCGAACGTGCATTAATGAGATTGGGCGAGTATATTAGCGTACACTAATTATCTTAATCAAAGTTCTATCGAGCGAAACATTTCTCGAAGAGAAATTTCTAAAATTGGCAAAGAAAGAAGAGAATTAAAAATATCTGTACGAGGTATAATCGACATGAAAATGAAAATACGAGCCTAATTGGGGGAACCGTCGGCGATATCAATTCTCGAAAGTGATAACGCATCGCGATGACGAAGGAAACATCGGCGAGCCGCAGCGATGCACTCGAGTGCACCGATGATGCACTTGGGTACTATATGCACGTCGTGTACATTATTGGCTACACAGCGAACGTTATTAATGCCACGTGTAACGCCACGTATCTGTCCAGTTCCACGCGTTGAGATTATCGTGTAAACGATAGCCGACGAAGTACCTTTTGTACGTCCGATGTAGTGGCGAGCTGGTTGCAATGTGCGGGCAAACGTAGGTGAACGCGTCGTTGGATCGACAACAGGGAGGTGTTGGCGGGACGACGGGGCTCTGCGGACGACAAGGGTCAGCTGATAGCGAGCAATTATCTTTCAGTATATAGCCCGAGGCCGGGTTGTTGTAAAACAGTGTGTCTACTTTGTAGGACAGAGTCCCTCCGTGCAGTCAGTATCCGGGATTGTCGTTCAGTTTTATCGCGAATTCCAGTGAATTCGTGTGTATTTCCACGATACACATACGCACACATATATGCATATGTACATGTGTATACTCGTCGATAGGATTCCGTAAGTAGATCTTAACGCGAAACATTGATAAGCGTCGAATTCGCGATTCGATATAGACGCGTGAAATTTTATCGGGTTATTTACAGCGTTTGTCAAAGCCAGATATTATATAAAGCTCGCGAGTTTTGCCATTTTTTAATTTTTTTTATTTGAATATGTATGTAATATACACGTGAATTACGAGACGTTGCGAGAAACATGGAAAGGGAATATTTGAAGTCGACATTTTCAAATTCTAGGTACTTTAAATATTTAATTATTCGACGAACAAACTGAGAATTGGTTGCAACGTCAATTCAATATTGCGTTACCGTATCGATGCAATCGGTAAGTTTTAATTAATGCCTTTTTGAATGTGCCTTTGTTTTAAGTTGGGAAAAACTGATTTAAACAGCTGCAATTTACGAATATTTTTTTTCGATGACGTCATTAAAAGTTTTAACTTTACGAAAAAATAATTGTATTTATTTATTTTTTTTTTTTTATACATAAAGCGAGCAAATATTATTTATTATACGATCAAAATTCTTTTAAATATTAAGTGCGCGACACAAAAATTATTTTATTTTGCGAAAGGCGCAATAGGAAAATGGGAACACAGTGTCGAAGTGATAAGCTGTATAAACGTTATCTCAAGGTTCTTAAGCATTAAGAGGCGTTCCAAAATTTTTATCGGTTCAATGCCGATGTGGCTGTCGTTATTTTCATAAAATAATAAAGTTATTAATGATATTTTATATTATCGATTTAACCGTCGATTTATTTACATCACTTTATTGCTTGTATTTAATTAATCATTAAATTTTGTTTTTATTTATTTAATTAATAAAATTAATAAAATAATCGTATCACATTTCAATAATATTGTTAAAAATGTCTCAACGTCTTCACAAAAATCTCTTTTATTCGAGTTTATTAATCAGACGTAGAAATATGTTAAAGGTAAATCAACAACAAACCTATACATTCCGCCTAATACGTAATTTAATAAATATTTATTTAGTAAACGGGAGAGAAAAAACTTGGTCTGAATTTTCCAATAATTTTGCGAGATACGAACATAAATTAGCGATACTTGTGTTATTCTTTACCTCGCGGCATTGCGTCACGTGTTTATTTTCGTCTTCGTGGTATAGCGATATACTGTTTTGAGTAGTGCACTCTCTATCAGTTATATTAGATTCCCCGCAGCACAGAGAGCGCACACGTAATTCCTATACGGCTACGTAACGAAATTTGCAAGCTGTCAGTTGATAAGTCAAGTAAACGATATGCAACAATCGCTTGCTTTTTCCACGAAAGAAAATCAACCATCTACGACAAAAACAGAACTAACCGGAAGTTATGGGCGCTATCTTGAATGTGTTTTGACGTTGAAATTATCTCAAATTGTTTTGCATTCAAGTATGCTTTCTTTCTTCATTTTTTACACGTCATTTATATTTTAATCAAGATACAGGGAAAAACAAAATTACGATATTAGGTATAAAAAAATTTCCTCGAATAAGGGAAGGAGTGAAATATTAAAAATATATTAAATATATTAAATATATTATATATATTATATATATAATTATTCAGATGTTATTGCATGTGTACCATTAATTAATTAACATCTACGTAATTTTTTTATTAATTATTTTTATGTTAATTATTTTTAACAATAACTCCAGTACTATGTATGACGCAGGAAACATTAATACGTCGGAATGTAAGAATCCTCGCGGCGAAATTGAATTATGAAAACTGCATTAAACGATGGAGAACCGTGCAAGAGATCCATTCCCGCCACTTGGGCGTAATACTTAAATGGAACTGAATCTTAAATTTAATCGAGCACGGCGTTTCCACTCTTGGGCGCTAAGTGGAACGGCAAGTTGCGCTTAATTTGTTAATAAAAGCGCGACGACGGAACGCAGACGGAAAAATGTTTAGAAATGTCATTTGGGGTAATTGATACGACGACGCCCATTTCGAATCGAATCTTCCGTTTCTTCAAAAAGGAATTAAAACTTCCACAGTCGATATCTTTCTCAGAACGACAAGGTACAGTCTGCTCTTATTCCGTTCCTTCCTTCTCGAACGATCAATTTTTATTTACGATAAATCGTACTGATAAATCTGTCTATCGACGAGGATGAAATTCGAACTCTGATAAAAAGAAGTAGAGAATGATAATCGCGCACGATGGAATAGGGAATGTTTAATAAAACAATTCAATGTAGATATTAAATGGGCTGTTAAATATTATTGAGATCGAGAAATTAGATTCCCTTTTAAACGATATCAATTATTATAAGGATATGATGGAGCTTGTGAGTGAAAATTTGAAAGAAAGATTTCATCGGGACAAACAGATCTGCCAGTCTCTCGCTCGGTTCGTTTACCTCGTTGGTCAAATTACGCGGTGGCAAATCCGCACAGTAGTAGATCCGAAATGGGAAACCGTTTTCAAGTCCGTGAGAGAGAGAGAGAGAGAAATGGAACGATTAAGAAAGAGAGAAAGAGGCAGCCGAGGCGAGAGAGAAAGAGAGGGAAAATCATTTTAAGATGGCAACCGCCTCAATTGTGCGAATTAACCCCTAACGAGAAATCTCGACCTCGACGGAGCGAATTAGGAGGAAAGAGGCGCTTTCTTAAGACGGATCGAATTGACGTAAAGTTTTTTGCTTCGCGTATAATTTTTTTCCGAGGGTTAGGTGACAGATGACAACAGCAGAAGAGTTTACGCTCTGCGTTTTTATTAGCTTGTTCTCTCTTCGTGCCTTTTATCTTTTTAATGATAAAACAATGCATATAAGTCTATAATAATCTTGAAAAGCTGCAACTCATTTTTTCGATGATTTACAATCGCCAATATTTTCATATAATTTAAAGTAGTTTCGATTTTAATCTTTTTTAGGTAGTTTCCATCTTTTTGTGTCCTGAGAACCAAAGAACTCTATAATTTAAAAAAAAATCAATACAATCCTGAAGAATAAAAAATATGAAATAATATTTTTTTATTCTCTTAAGAAAAAAGAATTTTTTGCCTTTTAAAGGATTGAATTTCTTCGCGTGGAGATATAATTCTCGTGCACAAACATTTTCCTTTCATAATCCCTGCAATTATTACTAGTAACCCAACCGACATTTTCTCTAAGATTAGCTCGCTGCTATCGGGTCCTTTTCTGGTTGCCCTCTCTGGATCGTAAAACGATAATGTATAAGCATTATGGAAAGCTTGCTCGAAATTAGTTTGTACACGGGAAATGTATCATAATTACCTCCCCGTCCCAGTGTAAATATTATGATAAGCGTGCGCGATCGTTACACAGCTCGTTTTGCAGTAAGAAACCGCGAAGAACAACGTAGTCCGTCCATTCGCCCTGATCTTTATTCGAGCGGCGAAAATCCGTCGCTTTAAATATTCGTCAGTTCGCTAATGGACCGGGGTATTATCCTTTCAACCGTTCATCATTTTTTTTCTCGATTCGTCCAGCGATAGTCTCGTTATAATACGTCGTGTAAGTGTGTAATTGTTCTAATAATTTTTTTACAATCTAAAAAATCACGAACCATATTTTAAAAACGTATCTGAAAGAATTATTATTATTTCATTTACTTATTATTATATTTGTTTATTATTATTTTTATTTATTTTTATTTATTATTATAAATATTATTGTTATTTGTTGAGTAATTTACCATGTTGAGATGCAAAGAGGAGACGCGTGAATTATAACAACTGATGTTAATTTCTCGGATGCATAAATATTTTTCTTATCGAAAAAAACTTCGATATAGGAACGACTCGCGAGAAATTGCAAGGCTTCGCTTATTGAGGAAAAGCTGCATGTACGTATACACGCGTGTTGAAGGGGATATCTCGTAATTCTCTTGTCCATAGACAATGTTAACGAGACTTTCTGTCACGCGAAGGTTGCCGTCCACGCTCTATAACGCCGACGAGGACAATTACCGCGAAACAAAAGCACGCTCGACGATGGCCTTTACCGCGACCACGAAAGATAATCGAGTTAATCGTCTTGTTCGCTTCGCTCCTGACACCTTCAATCTCGCGTCTCCTTCAATATCGAAAAATCTGACAGCGGCGAAGTATATATAATCTTCCTCGTCGCGTCGGCAAAAATCGAGCATTGGAAATCACCTTTTCCCTTTCATATATATCTTTTGTAATAATTCCGAAGAAAAATCCATTTTTAAATCACGAATGTCGCGTGTTGCTGAAATTAAACGACTATGACGCGGACATACGATACGTAAAATATATATAAAGTATTTATTATACGTATATTTCGAGAGAGAGAAATATGTATCGCATTCTCGTGACGTAAGCATCATACGCACCAGTTGAATTCGCATTTATACATTTTGAAAGACTCTGCGAATAATGCAGACGCGATTATTCGTAAAATGACGTTTCTCACGGGATCTCTGCGCGGGGAGATAAATAATTTTAATCTCTAACCGCTAGCGCACAGCGTGTTTCCTGTCATGGGATACAAATGTACGAGGTGAGAACGTAGCGAGCTTGCGCAGTCATCGACGATATTCAGGCACCTAGGAGTCTATGTCGGGAGAGGATTAAGTAACGCGATTAGGAATCAAGCGAGACTCGACTCTCGAATTCGCGAGACGCGCTTTTCCGCGGAAAATAGATCCCGAGCCCGAGCAAAGAGGCGAGTTACGTCGAGCAAGTTATACCGAGAGAGGAGCCTATCGATTCCGTCATGGCGAGACTAGGGTGAGCGGAAAACGGGAGGGAAAAAGAGGGAGAGAGAGAGAGAGAGAAAGAGACACGTCGAATATTCGAAAAATGCTCGTCTGCGGACACGTTCGACGGGAAAGAGAAGGGTTGCCGGGCGATCTACAGAGGATGAAGAGCAATATGTGTGTGTAGGTGTATGCATATGTGTGGGTGGATTGACGGTGGAGTGGGTCAACGGCCGGAAAGCACAAAACCGATGCTGGAAATAATGCACACCACCCCGTCGTCGCGCCGAGCCGCGCGCGGAAAAATCGCAACATGGCTGTCGCGTCACATGCACTTTTCGCTCTTCTTTTTTTTTGTGCACGCCGACGATTCCCCCGGACGATTGATTGACGGATCATACCAGTCGGCGCACGTGTCCCATCGTTATCGTGTAATATCGCGAGCGAGCGAACGGCCGGGAGATATTCCGCGGAGACGTTCGGAAAATTGACAGCCCGCTCGGCGGGCTCGTTGATCGCTTAATCGGTTTTCCACCTGCTTAAATTGCGCGCGTAGAAAGCGGCACGCCTGAAGGCCGATTTTATTTTACATCGACCCATCATTTTCGTCAATATTTTTGGTCAATGCGAGAAACCGCTGTGCTGGTTGAAAAAGAAATTGAATTTATTCGACGATGTTACACCGAGGAACTGATAATTTTTTATAAATTTTTTAGTAAATGCAAGAAAAACTGTCATGCTAGATAAAAAAAAATTGAATTTATTTATCAAGGAACTATTGACTGATAATTTTTTATAAACTTTTTGGTAAATGCAAGAAACCATCATACTAGATAAAAAAAATTGAATTTATTCGACGAAGGTACATCGAGGAACTATTGACTGATAATTTTCATCAATATTTTTTGTAAATGCAAGAAATTATCATAATAGTTAAAAAAATTGAATTTTTTCAACGAAATTACGTCGAGGAATTATCGACTGATAATTTTTTATAAATTTTTTAGTAACTCCAAGAAACCATCATACTAGATAAAAAAAATTGAATTTATTCGTCGAGGAACTATCGACTGATGATTTTTTATAATTTTTTTGATAAATGCAAGAAACCATCATGATAGATAAAAAAAATTTATTCGACGAAGTTACGTCGAAGAACTATTGACTGATAATTTTCATCAATCTTTTTTTGACAAATGCAAGAAATCGCCATGCTGGATCAAACAATTAGAATTAAAAAATACATAGCTATTATTAAATGTAAAAATTGAAAGCATATATATATGCTCCGAGAGATTTTTAAATTTATTTAATACGATTCATTATACATTTTATTACATATTTATTATATATTTATGTAATAATTTTTAAATCAATTTAGTACGGAAATGGGAAATATTTTTTACTTCATCCCTTTGCGTTTTTCGACAAGGTGCAACGTGACTCTTGGATGCAGCGTACGTCAACCTAACTTATCGTTGATTGTGAGAATCGTGATACGCGGGGTTTCCTCGCTCGGCACCCTGGTGCGAGAGGCGTCATATCGCGATCGGACAAAAACATTTATCCTCGCGGTAAATTTCACCGAATCGCGTACCGGGGAAGCATCAGCAGTCCACGTTGGCTTCCAAACGCCTCATTGTGATTCCGCGAACGTTTGATACCGCATTATCTTCTCTTTGTATGCCCCGGCGACGTCTGCGTTTTCCCCGTTCTGCCTTTGACAGTCATCTTGATCATCTTTTTCTGGATTTTTCTTCCTTCTCCCTCTTCATCGTCATCGGTAAGCGGCTGAGGCGCCTTTTCAGCGCGGACTTCTCCGCGATTTAGCAATGCGAAAAGACGGAAACGGTCGGAAATCGTCGGAACAAGCGCGAGAAAAGGAGAGAGATAGATATATAGAGAGGGGGGAGGAGAAAATAGAGGGTAGAGGGGGAAAAGAGAGATCGATCCAATAAAAAGTAATGGTTCGAAAAGCCCGGGACTTTGGCGAGAAGTCACCCTGACACCTTTTAAGCCCCGCGGACGAACGGGTTCTCGTCGTCGCTCTCTTCCTTCTTGCTTCCCCTGGTGTGGATCTTCTTAATAGTTCAAACTCGATGCGATGGCACGTTCAGCCGCGCGAGACGCAAAAATTAAGCGGCGCTTGAAAAAAAAAGCTTCCACAGATGAAAATCTCAACGGCGAAATGGATAGAGCTAGCGAAAAACCGCGCGTAACCCATAGTAAAACTTCGCTTTCTTCAAACAATAGAGACGTAGAAAATAAAATATAAAATTGACTGGATTGAACGGCATTTTTTTTAAACATTCAACTGTGAGAGATAAATGTCTGAAATGTGAGATGCAATTTTGTTCGCGTATACTTTTCTTAATATAACTATATATGTCATTTCGCGTTTGAAGCGAGACTAAGAATTTAAATTATTTTTATTGACTTTGTTATTAATTTTTAAGGATTAACTGTCTAAATTAAAAGTGCACGAATGTCCGATATGTTGCGAGTTGGAATCAAACTTATCTTCTCTTTGAATGAATATAAGCATCTGACGAAGAGAGTGAAAGGGGGAAAGCAGTTTTGAGGGGAGGAGGCATCTCACGTGTCCGCGGATTTGATTTTTTCCATATGTCGAGTTCCGGAAGAGTCTCTTCTTGCCTGTTCCTCTCTATCCTCTTCAACATTTCCCTGTCGAAGACTAGAGCCGCGGAGGTCGCCCATTATCGCTGAAGAGATAATTAAAAAGCCAGGCGTATAGAAGAGATATTAAAGTGTCAGAGAGAAAGAGAGGAAGGCCCTTATCAACGGGCTGTTATCGTCCATGTTAAGGCCGACTTTTTTTACTTCGTCCTCTTTCTTTCTCTCTCGTCTCTCTCGTCTTTCTCGTCTCTCTTGTGGACTCTTGCGGACTCTTGCCTCCTTCATTTGATGTCTCTTCTCTCTTCTCTGTCGGCATGCGTCGATTCTGCCACAAGTAGTGCGCTCTCGCGCATTTTTAATTTCGTTGATATCATTTCTCCCTCTTTCTCTTTCTCTTCGTTCTTTCACGTCGCGTTTGCAGAAATTTGTAATCGTATTATCAGGGAAGAAGAATGACCTTGCACATTAGCATGTATTATTATTTTACTTAAAACAATCGAATTAATTGTATTAAACAGATTAGAAATATGCTTGTCCGTCCTCCCATTAAGCGGAAAAAAAAACTTGTCAGATATTATCCATATATGTATATGAAATAATATTTATTCGAGGTATAATATAATATAATAACTATTAGTATAACTATAATAACTATTATTTATATAATATTTACTTGCGAAGTAAGCATAAATTATGCACAACATGCATATCATTAACAAGATACTTATACGTTCCATCCATTACCAAGATTCTTCCTATATATGCTAAAAGGGTCGCGCTGGCTAAAAGAGGTCGGGAAACGCTGATTAAGACGAAAGGGTGGATCGAAGCGAGAGAGACAGTCGGGGGTGGTGACGACAAAAAACTGGCGGGAAAGAGCCCGGGAGTGACGTCACGCGGCACCACTCGACATCTTATTTCCTACGTGTCCCCGGCTGTGATACGACGGGTAATCTACAAAGGGAAAACGAACCCCCGGCCGCGAGTTCCTCCCTCTCCTCCCGGTCCCTTCTTTCAGAAAAGCGCCAGGGCTAGCTGTCCGTCCAGCGAGCTCAGGAACACACGACGCCGACCGGCGTGTCACGTGAGGACCGCGATCGCTCGTGATAAGAACGTGGAATCGCCGCGCGGTTGATTCGCTCCCCTGGGTTCGATTAACGTCGCGGGCGACCCCGATAATTGCTTCGCCGGATATGTCGAACCGCCCGTTTTTCGTTGACGTGCCATATTCACGAAAAATGTTATTTAATTAATGATTAAATTATTTAATTAATTAGTTATGTTACTGGATGGAAAACTCCGACGATTAGAGCCATTTCGAGAAGTTTTCTAATTTTTTTAATATTTGCGCAAAAGAGAGATATTTATATTATTAATATTTAAGGGTTGAGTAAATAAAATAAAGATAATTTATAAAAAAATAATATAAAATAAAGATAAATTGTATAATTTAATATTCTTAATATAATATTATATATTTACGAGGGTAGTTCATAAAGATTGCTTATAAGGACATTTTATATTAGTCTTTCTATATATGAATTCCTAATAAAATTTATAAAAAGTTTATTAATTTAAAATTAATTTATATAAAACTAATTTTTATAAATTTTATAAATTTTAATATTATTTTTTTAAAAGACAATATATCGATTTTTACAATGATTGTATTCGACAGATCGCTGTCAGATTGCATCGCTGAGAAAAATGTATAACTATCAGGATTCATAAATAGAAAAGGACTAATAAATGCATAGTTTCAACCACTTCATTCTTCTCCTTATAAGCAAAGTACGAACTTTATGAACGACCTACGTAATATATAATATTTAATATTATACATGAATATATATAAAATAATCATAGTATTGAAAAATATATTGAAAAATATATTGAAAAATGAGAGTTCGATAACAGAATTCACACGTTTATTTTTTTCGATCGTTGCACAAAATGCACGAAACTCGACACGCGCAAACCCGAACGACGATTAGCGTTGTAGATCACTGTGGAACGTTGCCGGATGCATTAATATTCTTGAAGGAATAGTGACGCTTACCTCACGCGTAGGCAGCAGCGTTCCACTTTATTCAGGTGATAGTTTAACAACGCGAGACCCCGCTACATATTGTACATATAATATATTAATATTGCGAGGGAGAGAGAGAGACACGCGGTATCCAATTAGTCGCGGCTGTCCGAGAGGGAGAGCGATTTCTTTTTTCGTAATTGCACATTTGCCATTGATGAACGCATTTGTCAAGCCTGGGTTCGAATTTCCGGTAAACATATCGTTTTTTCCGTCGAACCGAGAAAGGAATGTTCGACGTGAAATAAATGGGGTCTGCTTCCACACGCGTGCGTGTGTTTTTTTAAAACGTTAAAACAAAAAAAATGTGAATTGCGTAGACACCCGAGAAATACGCTAAACGAAATTAACTCGAATATTTTTTTTTTTTTTTTACCGAGGTCATAAAACGCGCTGCATAAAACGCGCGCAAAATCGACGAAACGTAATTCACGCAAATTCGTGTAATTTTAATGCCGAGCGCGAGCTTTTCCATCGTATTACTTATTCCGTGAACTGTCAAAGGTAATTATATATATATATATATATCTGCTTTTTCTTTTATCTTTTATATTTCTTTTAGCCTTTATAATTATGCACGCACTCTACGCAATTGCGTATAAATTTCCTCCACATTATCATTCTGTATCTTTCAATTAGCGATGCCTAACAAAATTAACAAATATATAGACCCATATTTTGAGATTTATATTAATAAAAATAATAAATGCTATTAATTGTCGAGAATAAAATATATAAAGCGATGAGAGAAATCCGTATATATTTCATGATGACTCGTGTGTGATTCGTGCGGTATAAACCTCAGCATCATTGGTCGGGCCCCTATCACTGCAATGACACGTTGGCTGCGCCTTTCACACCGGCACGACCGTTCATTTAGAAACCAATGGAAAGATTGGGCGCAATTGTCTCGTCCTGTATCGGGCCGTATGCGATGCTACTGACCCTACGTGGCTTTAATTCTTGTCTTGTTTCGAGATCGATTATTTGAATAAAATCGTATCGTAACAAAATTTTAATCCAATATATAATTTTATATTTTATATTTATAAAATATTTCTCATTTTGCTGTGTTTATCATCTTGCCTAGGATATTGAAAGACCCTAATTTTTTTTTTAATTTAAGAAACTATCACATCTCTTTGTGACTTCTTTTTGTATACAAGTTTCGCATACTTTTTTTAACGGTTCTTCAATTTTTCTGTCAAATTAAATATACATTAGGAATTTTTTTATATCGATAAAAATCAATTAAATCGGGAACGATCCGAAATTAACTACTGACATTAAACTCTTTTGCGCCACAATTCGTTGCAGCGCGGAATGTCATATTCTCGCATCTGACCGCAAAAATGGAAATTATTCAACTGGTATTATAAAATCGCCGTTCTCTTTTACGATCATTTAAACCGGTATATTTATTTGTCACCGTAAATGGCGTGTTAGCGATTCCATTAGCGAAATTGTGACATTGGCTTTTTCGTGACCGGAAATGGCACGGAGTTTTCAGTAGGGACAAATCGACTCGAAATTCATGGAAGGGGAGGTGGATTCAATCGGGAAGAAGGCAGCAATGTTGCCCGTCAATGTACTATCGCAGAGTCAGAAAAATAATAGGTCGGTTATAATGAAAGAATATAGCGCACAGTATTATGTCGGAATAAAAATTTCACGGTGCGGTGAGATATAACCCGTCCAATTTAAAGATCGAAAAAAATTACGACATATATTTCACAGCGGCTTTTAATTTATAACTTTTATAACACGCTTTTTTTTCACACATACCGGGAATCCTTTTATATTAATATCAGGAATTTTTATCCGTTATCTCCCAACATTATCGCGCGGGGAAGTATCGTTTTTTATCCAATGTAAATAGATAGTTTTCGGAAAATAAGATGACATCGCGAAACTTGTTCCCCGAGAATATCGCGCAGCGAGAAAATATCGATATACGATGAACGATGAAAAAAAAAAAAAAAAGAGCGACCGACTTTTTTCACCTCCCCGAGCTATCGTGTCATTTTCTCGTTCGCAACTTTTCGCGTCACACAATATTCGCGAAACGTCGGAAATTAGACGGCGAAGCATAGTTGCGAAAAAATTACCATACAAATGGCATCGACGATACCCCATCGAAACTCGTGACACGCGTATCCATCGTCGCGCGATATTGCAAGTTTGGTCCACTCTGGACCCCAAAGGAAGCCGGAAGCGGGTTACCCACCTTTTCCAGGTGGGCGGAGAGAGAGAGAGAGAGAGAGAGAGAGAGAGAGAGAGAGAGAGAGAGAGAGAGAGAAAAAGCTGGCGCGAATATATGTGGCGTTTACAAGTCGTCGTCTTCGTTCGAATGTTCCGGGCGTTCGTTCCTCGAATACATATTGCCTGCTGGCAGTAGCAGCGCAATTAACATCACTCGGGGCTCGAACTCCCCGTCCGACCTCGCGGCGAAGGGGGGTGAAGACGACGGGGGAGGATCGGGAGAGAGAGTAATAGTTTTCCCAGTCAACCGTTTCCAACCCCCCGTCTTCTCCTCCCCCTAGTCTGTCTCTCTCTCCCTCTGTGCCCCCCTTTTTGACCGGTCGTCCTCCTCCGACTCGTGTATATCTATCTCTGTCTATTTCTCTTGGCAGCGTCGATCTACGCATATTTCAGCGCCGAAAGCGAAAGGGTTAAAATGAGCAATTCCCACCTTCACCCCCGAAAATTTAAGCAATAATAAATTAATTGTCTCCTGAGAATTAAGTTCCAATTTTCCGTCTTATTGTGTTGGCGAATCTCGCAAGAAATATTGATGTAGAATGATTTAAGGTATAAAATAATTTAACTGAAAATATATACAATTATATGTTATCATTAATATATATATATATATATTTATTGTACGATAATTTCGAATGGCACCTTTTGTTTGCATCCTTCGAATTGTATTTTCTCCTGTAACTTTTTCCTCCCCATTGTCCTCTCATGATTTGCCTACTTTTAGCGCCCATCCCTTTTGACACCCATAAAGCTGCACCGTCGTCGCGTATTTGTCTCTGGTCGCTATTTTCTTTTTTTTCTCATTCTTTCTTCTTGTCTGCTCTCTCCGAGTAATATCTTCTCGTTTATTCTCTCCCGAGTCCTATCTCCTTTTTCTCCCTTGTCCTTTCTATTCTTTCGCTCTCTTTGCATCCCTCAGATCGTAACTTCTCTTTCGTTCTCCCCAGGTCTCCCCTTTTCTCTCTCTCTCTCTCTCTTTCTCGGTCCACCCTATGTATCGTAGCTCTTCATTCACCCCTCGGTCGGTCTTCCTCTCGTCTGCTCTCTTTCGCTTCAATCTTCCATCCGCCCGCGATCCGCTCTCTTTCCTCTCCATGGTCGTCATGGTAACCACTTCCGTCTCTGTCTACATTTCCGTCTTCGTCCGTCGTGGACCACTCCATCTTCATGTCCATCCATTCCGAAAACATTGACTTTACCAGAGCGGTTGTCGCATGATCGGTGATCCAAGGACTAAGAATCTGCACGAGCATAGCTTGGGTGCGCGCTTTTCGCTCGATTACTACGGTCAAGGGAAAATTTTTCCCAGGAAGCGATGGAAAACACCAAATATAAAAATACACCATTCATCACTGACGATACATCTCTGCAGGGCAAATTTACATTTATATTACACAAGACATGAAAAAGTAATGAAGACGAAATCGAGATCGCGGAAGGCTCTCGAAATTGCCTCTATCTTTCTCTCTCTCCCGCTTTAAAACACATTTGAAAAAGAAAGAATTCTTTAATTAGAGAATATGATATTTTATATGGTGCACGCGGTCTTTATAAAAGTTATATTAAAGAATTAATTTGCGAATTGTATTAAAATATCGCTCTCTAATTGAATTTATTTTTTACTTCTTCTCTTCTTCCTGAAGCAAATGAAGCGGATGGGAGGCCGGGAGTTTCTATTTTAAGACGCGTTGTATAGTTGCAACTGGAGCTAAAATAATAATCATCCGCCATTTGCCTCTCTTGGAAAGAGAGAAAGACAATGCGGAGTAATTTTGTATGCGCGGAAAACGAGAGACGCGCTAACGGATAGGAGATTCTCGATAGAACTTTGATCCTTATCGTGCAACTTTGATGTAGACAATCGCGCTTTGAAATGCCTCGTTAGCTATCCTGTATATATCGATGTCGCGAGACTTCGAGGCGGTTTGTCGGGATCTTTCTCGCGATGAGTACCTAATACCCGAGTCTCGAGTAAACTATATAGCCGTAAAGCGGCAGATATCTCAAAGCTAAATTTCCCAACGAGCTTGCAGCGCAAGAGCTTACCGCATATAACGGCCATTTATTTTGCGTCATATACGCATACAATTGTATACTACGTATTGTCGTGTGTACAACTCATTATTATATCCATAAAAATATGAAATGTATAGTCATTCGCAAAAGATATCCGTCTTCGAAGCCTGAGCTCAGTTTGCGAAAATTCATGGAATATTTAATGTAGATAATATCGCGAATATATATAATATATTTAATATGTAATATTTAATATAGGATAATCTATGATAAGTTATAGAAGCAGCGATTAAAATTGTCGCTGATCGGAAAATATCGCGCGAGACTTTACTAAAGGATTATTTGCCGCGTTCAACTATATTCTCAAAGCGATGTAAGGCGATTTCTCATCGTAACCTGACTTTTCTCGGTTCCTCATTGTGATTCCGTAGCGCAAACCGCCGTTCTCACTTTGTCACTGTCTAATAAAGCTTTTTGCTTTCTTGGCAGATTCACGGCGGTGCCGTGGTCTTAAGTAAACTTGACCCGGACCGTCAGTTAATGGATTCGGGAACACTCCCGGGTCCATTCGAGTATGCAAAATGACGAGTCTCGAGGAAAACGAGGTAGTAGAGGAAGGTAGAAGTAAACAGAACCATTCCGGCGATAGCGAAACCCGCCAGGTCTGACTTTAAACGATCAGATACACTTTGGTTAATAAGATTATTTGACGCGCTCGTGGTCAACCGTGTTTCCTTCTTCTCGTCTCGACCCAACTCCGGAGCTCTCTCGTCGATTTTCTCGGACATTTTTGCACTTTCACGTCGTGCACTTCCGAGAGAGGTTTCCTGTCCGCCTACGAACTCGAGGAACACATAATACGCACACTTTCTCCTTAATTTTTTTACACTCTTTCAGAGATACATGTATGTATCTCCGCGTTAACAATGCAATTAAACGTCAGATTATTAAATCAAAGGATCGTAATGAACGGAATAATCCGATCGAGGAAGTTGCCGGCTGAAAAGAAAAAAAAGATGAGTGAATTATCGAGATCCCCCTCGATTATTATCGCGTCCGACAGATTTATTTTGTGTGCCCCTTTCTCCGAGCGGAAGCACACGAATCACAATATTAATTGGCAAATTAAAAGAAAGCTTTGCCGCTTGTAACGAAATCGCTCGCTGGCTGGCTGTTCGTCAATTTTAATTAAGTCTTAGTTCTTACGTAAGTGATTTCGCCTTTTCCTTGCACGCGAAACCGGGGATTATGTATTATTCTTAACTACCGCGTCTCAGCGAAACGTTAACTGCAGCTCGCCAGTTAACTCTTTCCACGGTGAGGCAAACTTCTTTAGACGTTCCACGATTACTATTATTATTTCCATTACAATACTACTTAGCTGCACTTGCAACTCTAATACCTGCGGTATCATTAATTGCAAGTCTCAACGAAGATACCGCTATTGCATCGTGTAACGAGCACAGTATGAATAAAAATTACGTGTAACAATGTTTTTTTTTTTTTTCTTTTTTTCGATTAAAGACATCTCATGTCGACCCAGATCTTCTACATCGATCGATCTTGCATATCTCAATTTAGATACTGTAATATAAAGCAGTTAAAAAATAAAAAAATAAATTTACCAACGAAACAAATTTAATAACAAGTGTGACAGCGTTCGATATTATAAAATAAGAATGACATAAGACAGCTCGCGTTGTGAATCACTTTCTTTGCACTTTTGTTGCTCTCTAACTACATTTCAGTATAATCTTGATTTTTTTTCTAATTTACAGTTTGTTTTTTCTTTCAGAAATGCTTCGTGAAAATCAAAGGTCTCCGCAAAACTTCGAGGAAACACGGGAATAGTTATCAAGATGGAAATTGCGGCTTATATACAGGTAAATAACTTGCTTGTGAGGATTTATTATAATAAGAAAATTAAATTTTGCACGAGCGACGATTCGAGTCAGGACTTTATATTTATTCGTCCATGCGAATCGAAATTTTCGGGTCGAAATTTCTACTTGGGGGATTCTAATGTTCACATGATGTCTCGTGGCTAATTTACATAGCCAGACCGGACGCGCCCGATCCTCGATCGAGGAACGCGAGCTAATATCCGGCCGGTAAGTTGATGCATTAATTGCATTAATTCCCGAAAGTATAGCCTGATCGTCTCGATCGACGACAGTTGTATACGTATATATGTATATATATATATCGGTGACGTGCCCCATCGCTTGAAAAAGGAGGGGAGGAAGGGGTCATCGTCGACTCGACGAACAAAGATAGAGGGGTCAAACCGACGTGGGAGTAGGAACGTCTGGTCGCAGTGGCGCATTTACATTTGTAATCGCATCGTCCGTGTCGTATCGTTTAATCCGCTCGCGCGACTTGCGAGAGCCTGATTGAGCTGAGTGCCAATGGCACTATATCGTTCGAATGAAGCAGATGCGAACGAAACGCAAGCCGACGCCCGAGAAGTAGGGGGTCTATCTATTTTTATGAACCCTAAAGCACGCAGTGACACAGAACGACCAGTCTTTATTTCCATTTTTTTTTTTACTTGATATTAAAGGCTAATTTAGATTTTTTAAATAATTTAATTTGTTATTTTGATTTTAATCGAGAAGAAATGTTCGAAAAATTTATCAAGTTTTATAATTATAATTTTAATATTAAATGTATAATTTTATAATATTATATTTATATATTAATATTTAATTTTATTTATAAATATTATAATTTTAATATTATAATTGGTACATAATTTTAATATTAATAATGTAAGATTAAATTTATTTCATTTCGTTTTAATTGTATATTTTTTTCTGAAAACTTTTTTACGATAATTCTGATTTTATATTATTTTATATATACTTCTCAACATGATACGCATATTGCACGCTTATGTTATATGCATTTAGGATTAACGATACGGAGAAACACTACGTCATTGTGACACCTTTGCTCGTTATATCTTTCTTAAGAGCTTAAGGAAATAAATAAACAAGATATAAATCCGTGCGGTGAAACGAATAAAAAAACTAGTACTTCAAAGCGAGCCAATTAAATTTGCATCTCATGCAGCATCAAGTTTTACCGCCATGCACAAGTAGAACGGGTATATAAATATTTATTTGACGTAATTAAATTTCGCTACACAGAGAGAAAGAGTTGCACACGGATGAAACAATGTCATCACTATGTGCATCCCGCATGTAATATATATTATAATTGCGTAAAAAAAAAAGAATTCAACGTTACCAATTAACTGACAGCTATTATTCATATTTAATCTTGTGTTTTCGAACGCTCTGTCTCTTGTTTTGTACGAGGTTCTCCATTCGCAAAATATCTTTACACGCAACGCTGCTCCGTGAACCGGAAAATCGATAGTTCTTACGACAGAAAGGAACGAATGATATAATCGAGATTTCGACAGATTTACACGTTTTTTATATAATTCGTTAGTAACGGTTCAGGCGCACAAAGAGAGACAAGGAATTTGCTTCGTACGATACATACGCCCATTTACTATTTTGAAACTTTTGAAACAACGTACAACCGCACGAAGTTGAAGTATGCACACAGAAAATATTTCGTAAACTAAAGCGTTGAACTGACGAAATATCGTCAAGCAAATAAATGTGACAAGATATAATTAGTCAGTATGTATATATATTATCTAAGATGGAAAAATATAAAAATATTATGTTACAGAAAAAATATAAAAAAATATATTAAAATAATAAATTATACATATATTATATATTTAAATATTATAAAATTTCTACAATTTTTCCAATAGCATATATATATAATATAGTCAGTAATATATGTACATAATATTTTTTGTTTAAAATGAAATAAAAATATTATTTTGGAGAGAAAATATAAAATTGCATTAAACTGATAAATTATATATATACTATATTTAGATTAAATGTTATAAAATTTTTATAATTTCCAACGGCATTATTTTTAGAAAATTTATGAACGTGGCTTTTATATATGCGCGCAGATTCGCTCGATATACATATATATTCGACTAGATTTATTCGTTTCCGGCTGTTTTACAGAGATAATTGATCATGAAAAGTTTACGATTACGACTTTAATACTTCTTTCTCTCCGCAAGAATTCTTTTCATAACTGGATGATTATTGAAAAATATCCAGCTGAAGGATTAAAAAGATAAATATTAAGAATGCGCGGGACGGCGAGCTCGTCGTTTCCCATGCACTTATAAAACACTTCCGGCCGGATTATAATTTCAAATGGATATTCTCCGCAAGACGCGGAGAGAAAGGTCTAGAAAGAGCACGCGCACTCTTCGTTTCTTTTTAAAAGAAGAAATCGCTACTCCACATCAAAGATTTTATTTTTTCCTCGTATACGCGTCCACAGGAAAAAGAATAAACGCGACATAATATCGCATTCGAATACAATGGACGGCTTATTAGCATTTCGTACCTTCCCCCGGACCCCAATCACCTTTGACCCTTTCGACCAGAAACGGCTTCTATAACGTGGATATATACGCGATTCCTCACAAAGTGTCGCCTCCTCTCGCGTCGTCCCTCGAAACTTTCAACTTTCGCACCTGGTTTTTGCGCCTCCTTTTCTTCTTCGTCGAGAGAAGCTAAGTTGACGAACACCTTGGCAAAGCTTAACTTCGCCAGACGTTTGTATACACAGACCGTTTCTTTTCTCGAACCAATTTGGATGAAAATTTGCTCTGCGAAAATGACCAAAGATATCATCGCAGCAACTTTGTATAATTCTTCTAAATTATACATAATTGAATATATATAATTAAAATATATATATAATTGAATCTTGAATGAAAAATTTCTTGAAACAAAGTTTACTTAAAAAAATTGAATATCTCGGAGCTAAAAATATCTTTGCCGTTATATTTCTAGAAAACGTTTTGATGGTTGCATCCTTGTGCTCAATCTTTCTTTCAATTACCTTTCATAACCAACGTGTTCGTGTGTATATATATATATGTGTGCAGGATTTCAATCAAAATATAAATTAACCGGAAAAGCGACAAAAACAGGCGCAGGTAAGATTTATTCCATATGGGGCCACGTCGGTTCTCTAACAAAAAAGCATCCGGTTCGGAAGAGAACCAACTAAAAAAAAGAGAAAGAGAGAGAGAGAGAGAGAGCTAAATAGAGCCTAGCCTTGCCAGAGCTCTTTTACGCTCTGGCTAAGAATGCTGGTGGAAAAGAAACTACCTCGAAGCTGTATGGATGCCTCGTGTTGAGTGAGAAAAGACAGAATCCTTCTGGCCTCCTTTTCTCTCCTCGGGCAAGAGAAAAGGAACGCATCCTGCGGAGGAGCGCGTCGGTATACTATACGCACCTAAGTGAATCCGAAAGGAGAAAGCTCGCGACACGACATCCTTTTTTCTTTTCTTTTTTTTCTTTTTTTTCCTCGGCGACGGAGGAACGGCTAGAAAAAGCATCCTGGAACCGGTCCAGAGGATGAAAGAATGTATGTAACGCGCGCGCTTTCGTAAATCGGCAAATGAACACCTGGTGGCCAACATCTCCCCGCCTCGCCTCGCCTCGCCACGCCGAGATTTAATGGAATTGAAGATTACTGTGTGGCAAAAGAGTTCTTGCCATTGTTGCGAGCAACGTCGTTAGCCGTTTTCGGCATATTACCGCCTTTATGAGTTTTTCGGTCATTTTAGCCCGCGATACGATCGTTTTATCTCTCCTTTCCTGCGTTTTAATACTCGCCACTGTTTTTAAACTCTCCCGCAAAACCGAGCAAAACAACGTCGAGAATTTAATAAGGGTTCAATTAGGGGTTATTGTGACACGCGAACGTTACTTGTCGACGATGGGATTCTTAATCGTTGATAGCCGTTAAAATTATACTCATTCAATATTCAATATACAATATGTATATGTATAATTAAAAATTACAGTTATGCATCGTTCGAAAATATCGCTGATACGGATTGAAATGAAACGTTTCATCAGATATATTAATTCTCTTTCGTTTACATCAATTTATGCGTAACGTTAAATATGTTACGTTAAAAATTGAATAAAATATTTTAATACGGATCGCGCTAGAGATATTTATTAACGTTAAACAAGCTATCCGTGCAGCAGCGATCGACGGTATAACTTTGCGATATTCCATGGAAATGGCCAAGTTTTCTAACATCACGACATCCGTAAGATTCGCCGTTCCCAATTTATACCTTGCGAAACCAATAGAACGACAAAGGACCATCAAGAGAGAGAGCACTCTAGGACTCTTCCGGATAAATCGATTCCTCTCTCGCTATCTATCCATCCAATGTGATGGCTCGTTGCTGGAGAAGGTCGTCGTCGTCCTTATCGCGGTTTGCCTTTTCTCCTCTGCTCTAGCACCGAGACAAATTAACGCTCCGACTATTCTCTCCTTTTGTCTATCTACCTAGCTACCTGTCTGTCATGCCACGTTGACAACGACTTGCCGAAACCACTTGCTCTTCTCCGATAACGAGGACTCTGATAATTAACATAATTCGCGATGAAAAAAAAAACGAGACACTCCCACAACGTCGAGAAGCGGCGCGAATTGCGAGAAATCGCAGCGAGGTGGAAATGAAATGCGGATGCGAGAGTGGAAGCCCTGATGAAAGGACTCTCCAAGATTCATCCGTGGATTCTGAGAGTTGAGAGTCGCGCATTTGAGAATATCCGATATTTTTCGTTTTCTTTTCGAGCCGGGGAAAATATATGATATTCATCAACATTTTGAAATTGACAATAAGCATAAAAATAAAGCGATAGGAAATAATGATATTGATTACAGCGAGAAGAGATAAAGATTAGGCAATATTTAAAAAATGATTTAATTGAAAGAGAATAAAAAAGTATAGGCGTAAATAGTCGCATAAATTAGAATTATTAATTTAAATATTTTTTCCATAATATTTAAATAATATTATTATTAAGTTAAATATATAATATTATATTAAATTAAATATTTCAGTTCAATGTATACGTTCTTTATCTAATGGTCAATTTAACCTCCCGATAAGTAACATCTCGTTCATCTCTCGATAAGTATATATATATATGTGAATTAGATCGAGATAAAACTGGATCCCGTTGCAGTAAATAGTTGGCGCGCTCAATAATAATTTACTCGGTAAATGTCGTCGACGAAATCCGATACACTCAATATATATATACATATATCGTTGTACGAAATTTTTTCAATAAAAATTTCATTCATAAAATTTTTAGAGAATTCTGACAAAGAAACGGTGAGTCATTGGGATTAATTTAATAAATAAATTGAGTGTCAGTGGAGAGAATTCACAGACTTAAACGATTGATATCGATATATATATAAAAATAAAAAACATGGTAGTGTTGAACACGTAAAAATGCGGTCTCTAAATTGAACCAGATAAAAGAAACGTCGAGGAAAAATGGAGGAAGAGCTGCTGGGTTCTCACAAATGCGATGTCCCGATAACGAGACAATAATGTGCGGTGGCTCGTGCCAATAATTTCAATTTACGGGGTTGCAAAGGCTTAAATCAAGAGTCCTTGAGAGGAGTATTACACCCTCATCGACGATGCATTCGCACTTGTGCGGACCATACAACGTGTTATAACGTGAGACGTGAGAATATCAATTTAACACTGCGGTAATTAATTGCGCGCGTCTCCCAATTAAATTACGTTTATATTATATATATAAATGAAAATTCAACTTTCCCATTTTTTTTTTAATATTATTAATAGTATATTATATTTTAGAAGGAAAGAGATAATATAAACGTGAAAAATGATACCTCGTACAAGCTCTCTTTCATTTTAATCAACGAGCAGTAATTTCTATTATATATTTAAAAAATATTTTTATAAGTTTTTTTTTTTTATTAATATTGTCCATATTTTATTTTGATTATTTTAATTGTAGATAATTAATTTTGTTAGAAATTTTTAATTACAATTTATGAATTAATTATTAGTAATTATTTACACACGTCACGTAAATTACGTTTATATATAAATGAAAATTCAACTTTTCTAATTTCTTTTTAGAAAATATATTTTATTTTAGGGGAAAAAAGAGACAGTAACGTGAAAAATAATATCTCGTACAAGCTCTCTTTAATTTTAATTAACGAGCTGTAATTTCTATCATTTCTATACATTTATTTACAAAATATTTTTATAAAAGTTCGTCTTTTACTAATATTTTCAATATTTTATCTCGGTTACTCTAATTGTAGCTAGTTAATTTTGTTGAAAATTTTTAATTACAACTGAATTACTCGATAATACTTACATACTAATAGATAATTGAATTAACGAATAAAAGAGAGACAATACTCTAGCTTTATTACAGCATCCTAATTTCTATCATCGACTATCTGCCGTATAGTTTCGTTTTCTTTTTTTTTTTTTTTTTTTTTTCCTCGCGATGACTCGCAGTCTCGTTCTTCGGCTCAGGAGAGACTCATTAAGGAATTCCGCGTCGACCTGGGAAATTACTATTATTCTCCGCGAGTTCTTGCGGCAATCAGTGCGTGGCGGCATCGTCGCAGGTATCGCGGGACCAAATCTGCGAGCTATTTACCGCAAAACTCGAATTCCCGGTGGAGACCACCCGAGAGGATATTGGGTTGCGGTTACTATAAGATCGGAGATTGTATCTGTTCTCGCGCGACGACGATTTTTACAGAAATTATTTTTTTTTAAATACAGTAAACAATTTATCGATTTTTTCCTCATGTTTTAGTATAAATTATCACCCATGTGTATGTGTGTGAAGTCATCCTTGATTGAATCATCCGTCGGACTGTGTCCGATATCGTTTATTCAAACGTGATTAATCCTATTTGCATTTAATTATTAGCGTTACAAACGAATCGGTGATCTAATTCCGACGTACTTTCGATTTCGACAAATTCGATGAAAATTCTATTTATAACAATATAATCGATACACCACATTCGACATTCGAGAGACGCAGATATGTATATTCTGCTCTTTTCGGGATTAATTTACGGTCTAGAATAGGCTTGCTTAGAAAATGTTTTCCATACTTTCGTCTTTCTCGACAAACTGTTATGAGATTATAAAGGCGATCTTTGTTGTCATTTTTTTTTTTGTCAGAGCCGAAGTTTACATTAGCATTACATGCGGCAAATGGAATGAAATACGCGCCGGTTTACAAACATCGACCGATGCTCGAATTCGAACAATAGACACGTTTACCCAGCATTCTTAAAAGTCGACGAGGCTGCCGGCGAACGCTCAGTTTCACTTCGGACGTCGGAGAGATGACGTCGCGCGTTAAAATCGGAAATAAGGCAGAATATTCTCGAATAGTGCGCATTAAAGTTTAATTTGGGTACAAAAGTCTGTACATTTCTGTATTCATCTTCTGCAGATCTCGCCGAAGACACCATCTCTCCCTCAATATTAAGCAGGTATACTATTGCATTCTTTTTTTTCTAAGCGAATCTTATTGATCGTATAACAAGAAATCGAAGTGACGCAAAAAACGAAGTTTTATACGATATATAGAGTTATCTGATTATATAAAGATTGTAAAAAAAAAACAAATATGTATTTTCATCGATGTTGCGTCGAGATGACGCTCTCGCATAACGCTATTTCCATAAATATCCGTTAACGAAAGAAAGAACCTGTCGAACAAGAACATAGATATAGGGTCCCTTAAGTGCAGCTCCAGGAATTCTTACAAAGAGCATACATAGTGCCTGTCCCGTACACGCATGTCATACAACAAGATTTTCTTCTTAAAAGGCGCGAATAAGAGAAGGTATAGTTTGCGCGATTTTTTATTTTTATCTAATTTTTTTCGATGCAAAGTGAGAAAAATCTCTCCGTTGCACTTTTAACATTCATATTGTAATCGCTGAAATTTAAATTTAAAAAAAAATCTGAAAAATATCTCTGCCTGAAATTTACGCGGTTTTCACGAGACTCGTGGAAATTCATTGACCGCGGATTTTCTGGAAAATTCTAACTTCATCGTGAAAACGAGAGAAAGCCGCACGCGGATTGAGCTAATATGTGGATTTGCCTCTTTTACCTTGACCCTCTTAACAATCGCAAACTCCCTTTATCGGAGGTGAATCATCCTCCCTCCCTTTTTCCGTATTGCTCATCATAAACGTGCTTTATCCTCTAATTTGCGCATTATAAGTATATATGCTTCATCTTTTTTATCATATTTATTTCATTTATATATCCCAGTCATAAAGAAAGCAAGTCAGTAATTATTTATTACGTTGTACGAACTACTTCAGCATATTAAATTTTTAACTAGCTGTATATAATTAATTAAAAAAAATTTTTTTAATTATTATTCCAACATTTAAAATTATAAACATACCAACATAGAAATAAATACACACGATATTCAAGAAAATATCGCGAATTCTAACAATCTGAAGAAAATCTCTTGATTTTATTATAGACAGAGATAGACGCGAGAAGAATGAGAGGACATCTCGCGAAGGACTTTGCGTTCCTCTCGCTGTAAATAAAGGAAGAGTGCTTGATACGCGCGTGGCATCAACCACCGTGTCGGCATATGGGATTCTCGCGTTAACCTTGACCCTCATATATACCGCGGTATGATGGTACCCACCACGCCCCAGTCGGCGAACCATCCCCATTACTTCCCCGTAAACGCTTTTATCTCGGCTTGCGCGAGCGAACGCGACTGCTCTACACACCGCTCATTCCTCTTTTTCTTGCCCTCTCTCCCTCCTCTCTCTCTCTCTCTCTCTCTCTCTCTCTCTCTCTCTCTCTCTCTCTCTCTCTCTCTCTCTCTCTCTCTCTCTCTTCTACGATTATATAGAACTCGCGGGTATCTCGCTGCTGGCTCGTATCGATCTCTTCGCCCGCTGAACATCCGCCGCCCGGTGCTCTCTTTCTTCATCCACCGAGATCACTCGTGCATCGAATATTCAATACGACATCGGATAATACGAGGTAATAAATTGAAGACTTGACGCGACAGAGAATCATCTGCCGGTGTCACATTCTGACGTTATCATTTTTCGTCGAGAGTAGAAATCGCGAAGGATATTTTCTGTATTTCTTCAACTTTTTCTGTCGATGCATTTTCATATCTAAAAAATAAATGCGAGGAATGAAAGAAAGAAAAAAGCAGAGAGAGAAGAGAGAGAAAATTGTGATACATATATATTTTATTTTTTCATATTTTTTATTCATATTTTTTTGAGAGCCGGAAAATTCTTTATCTTTTAAGGATGATCCATATAAATAGCATTCTAATGCCTTCGATTTTAACCGGCACAAAAATGCGGACAGAAACAGCTGCCATAAACGACGAAGGTCGCGAATACAAAGTATAATTAGTTTTTCTTTTCCTTATGGACAGAGAATGGTTCGACATGGGTCCAATGTCTGTACGGCCGTTCAAACCAAAGAATTCGCTTGAAAAAATGCCTTTGTGCACGTAGCCCCAGGGCGACTTCCTTCATCCGTCCTTTTCGGAATTGAAGGCCGAGCCGGCCAACTGCGACACATACCTGACCTAACGAAACTTTGTTCCGGTAAATTCCGGGTTCTACTAGCCTGATTCGTCTCGAAACAGTTATGCTCCGAAAACGAGATTAACGTTTTGCTACAACATCGATGAGAGACAGAGAGAGACGCTCCCTTGTTTATTCAAACCTAAATTCGCACGAAATTCAAATACAATCGAAAAGCTAATTGAATGAAGAAGACGCAATTGTGACAAAAATTTAAGCGATGATATTATAGTTTATTATAAATTTTTTCTTTTCAGAGAATTTTTGACAATTCCCGACTATTCATTATTCAGCATCTATAAATGCGCGGTACTTTTTTTCCTCCGTGAAATAGAACGATTGATTCTTCTGCCGCTTTAACTAAGACAATAAGTAAAAACAATGGTCGATGTAACTTTCTGATGCAGGAGGAGCAAGCATCGGGAGCCCCGGAGGAAATCCTGGACTTTTCTTGAAACGTTCCAAGGAACTCGAACTGTATCTCGTGGAAAAGAGAACGAAACGGAGTCGGAGAGAGGAGGAGATACACGGGAGGAAAAAAGAAAGAGGAGAAAAGCGTTACTACAGGCGTCAGGATGAAGGTACACGTATTCTTTTTAAGGCGAAACACTTTACTGCCGCTCGTTCCAGCGGCGGTAATGGAGGAAGCCCGGCCACCCCCGAGGAATTAATTCGGGGCTAAAGCCGAGGCGAGAGAGAGAGAGAGAGAGAGACCATCCCCGCCGATATCGAGTCGCTCGCCCGAAAGTGTTAGTGTCTACTTACCACTCCTTCAGTTAGCTTTTTACTTTAGTTGACCGCATTAGCGCGCGGTCTCTCGTTTCGCGGAGATGCCAGGGCGATTTCTAATTTAGCCACTAATTTAAGCATCACAGAGTGGTGATGGTAGTCGGTCCCCGGAGAGAGAATCAGATGGTGCAATTTTCACATCTCGACGTGAGGGAAATGTTCCTTCAATGGGATTCTATTTCCGCGAAAGCGCGGAACATTAATTTTTCAATCGCGTATTGCGTCATAAAAATTGCAACATTATTATTTTTATATGATTATTTTCCATCATGTATTAATAATTATATCCAAAAAAGATCTTTTCGTTAGTGATGATACTGAATCTTATTCTCAAATAATAATGATCGCAATATTATTATATTTTATATAGTTATTTCGCTCCATCTATTAATAATTATATTTAAAAAATCTCTTCGTTAGTAATGGCATTGAATCTTATTCTCAAAATATAAGGCATACCAAAAAAAAATCGTGAATTAACAATCGATTATCGAAACGCATTCGTGCACATCGCTTGAAATAAAAAAAATCCTTGTCCCCGTGCTCTTTCGAAAGACTCGTAGAACAGGCTCGAACTTTGCCATCGCTTAAATTTCACTCGCCCGCAAACTGCGGGATGCCTGCCGAGGGTTAGAGAAAACTCATGGTGGTGTTATATCCCTCTTCGCCCTGTGTTTAAACCTGAAAGTCCCACAGAACCTCCTTTATTCGTATTTACCATGATCCTGAAGATTCTTGGCGCGGTTGTGCTCTTTCCCTCCTCCCCTTCGTCGAAGCCTCTTCTATTCATCCCCCCGGACGGTGCCGACCTATCAGTGCGAGCGAGACGACCGCGAACAGTCGGCCGGATGACGAGAGAGGCGGAAACAAAGATAAGAATGAAGGACGGAGAGAGTGACGCTTCGCGCCGGACGGAGACGCGATGAGAGCTCGCATCCCCTCTATCGTCGCCGCCACGAAAATGGCCGAGGCTCGCCGAGATTCGACGAGCCGGCCGCTCAGTCGCGCGCGAGACGTGCACCGTGGAGGTCACGCCTTCTCCGCAGAGCGGACTCGCCGGAATCGTTCTCGCCGCTGCGCGTGGAGGGAGATACGACGCAGAGAGAGAGTCAGTTCAGTTCAGTCGTTCTCAATCGTGCGCGTGCATTGCATCAGCGTCGTTGCTTGTTTCGCTCGGTCTCTCGATGATACCGGGAGTCTGTGTGCTGCAAATATCGCCGAGATATATGTACATCCTCCTCTCGTCTCGTGCGGAGAGAAGAGTTTCTGACGCTGATGATTGTTTCCACGTGTGACCTCGATCGGGATTTTAGTGAGTTTTTTAAAATCATTTGTCGATCGATTATGTATATATATAGTGTGCATCGGGAAGGAAATTGTCGAATGTGTCACGAGTGCCTATGTCCGGAAGTTTTCATGCTCTTCGAAAGCTGGGAGTGTCCGATATCGCGCAAGTCATATCTCGTGTAAGTATAGCTATAGATTTAACTAAAAACACTCCTCGGAAATTATCTCCGCATCTTATCGGCGATTATCCGTTTATCTTTCTCGGAATATCTGAATAATAGCGCGGGGCTGATATTGAAAAAATGAGTTGCGACTATTCGCGGGTAACCTTGAGCTTCCGATTAGATGAGAACGAACGTATAGAGTTGTGTTGCACTTGCTAGAAGTTCTCTCTTTGTTACGCGACGCGTGCGGCATGTGATATGAGACTCGCGATACAAGAATACGCGCGCGAGAGTATCAATATTCAGCTGATCTCTTGTTTTGCAAGAGCTCATGTTTCTCTCTCTCTCTGTATTCTTTTCCAATCGACTTTACTGTAAAAAAAAATCAGTTATCGCAAAATCGATTTCGCTACAAAACGCGTTTGTATCCTATACATTAAAAATTCTCAACGCAAATCTCGTATAAAATTTCATTTAATAACTAATACATTTAAATGATAAATAAACGAGCGAAAAATATCTCTTCTGAGAACGCATAGAGATAAAAAAAAAAGTTTCAGACTCTCGACCTAATAACTTTATTACTTCCGCACGTGGAGGTAGAAGAGATCGCAAAGAAAAAAAAAAAAGAAAAAAATCGACGCGCACAGAAATTAAATTGAGAGAGAGAAACTCTTTCGCGAGAGAAGCGTTTCGCGTCTTTCAGATGACGATAAGGAACGATTATTTATTCGCGGGTCATCGCACGCGCGCATCTCCGCGTCATCGGGATCGTTCGCGCGTGTTTACGGTGATTCGACGAACGAGGTCTCGACCCCGAAATTTCCGCGAGAACAGCCTCCTGCCGTCTGTATCCCCCTTCCCTCCTCCCTTTCTCTCTGATCCGCCGCGCTGTCTCTCCCTCGAGCGCCGCCGCAGCTGGACCACTTTGGTGCGTGCAGTTTCCGCGTTTTGTATCGCGCAGCCCCGCGGCTTCTCTGTACGTGTGTGTGTGTGTATGTGTGTATTTTCGGCGGCGAACAGATCGATCGGCACAAACCGCCCTCCTGTGTTTCTCGTCGTTGTGTCGTTCAGTCGCGCGCATCCATGTGACTAACTAGCGACGCCGATCCCACGTCAGCATCGCTGATCATCTCTCGGCTATCGAATCTCTCTTCCGTTTCGTTCGGAAATTCGCGCTCTCGTTTCGGTCCCCGAAACTCTTTGTGTTCCTAGTTTCAGCTATTTTAGTTTGGCCGCGAAAAGCGGAGGCGTAATTGAATAATCTGTGCGAGCACGTGGAAAAAGATGATGCACGAGACTGATAATAATTCGCGTCTCTTGAAAGCCCGTACTCCCGGGAAAAAAATCTGGTATTCTCAGGAAATGTTCTATCTTGAAAAATCAGGGAAATTTATTGGGATTCAGGGAATTTTTTAAAAAGATTGCCCTTTAAGTTTTTATTAAAATTTCACGTGATTTTTTTATTGACGATCTATTTTTATCATCAAGATCTTATGTAAGTTTTATAAAAAATTGTTCAATTATTTTTTAATAGGTAATATTTAAATAAATTAGTATTCTTTAAGACTTTAAGACGTTTATAATACATTATTTTTTGTTTTATATTTTTATTTTAAATTTTTGCATATTTTTAGCGCTTAAATATAGTGATACATCGCACTTTGTTATTATCCAAATTAATTTTACTATTAATAAATTAATATTAAATGCTAGAAAAACTGAACTCTTGATAACTTTGCAATCGTATGAATAGAAAACATTAGAAAGCATATACAATGAAGAAACTTTTAAACAGCTATATCTATAAATTTTCTTATTTTGAAATTTTTAATGAAAATACGTGAAAGATCAGGGAGTTCTCAGGGAATTTTTTTACAAGATTTGAGTAGACCCTGGTATATATATTTTTTTTCAATGACGTTTTAATTTATACGCGACTCTTACTCTCAATTAGCCGGAAATATATTTTCCAAGGAATTTTCGAGGAAACCGCGATAAAAATGTCAGCGACAATGCACTGTCAGATATAAAAAACAATTAAAGGAAGCAAATATCTCGCTCTCTCGCTCTTCAAGGCTAACGAACCGCATTAAAATGTAAAATCGTACGCTGGCCTTTATCTTACGTCATATTGGCCTCGTGAAGAAAATATTTTATTGTGTGCTGTGCTACGTTTTTCGAAACCCATAAACACGTCTCAAGGCTCCGTTTCTCCTTTCCGATCGCTTCTTCCGCTTCAAGCTATCTATTTCAATCTGCACAAGTCTTTATCTATCATTCCGTCTGACGTTTCAAGCGATTACGATGTTCCTCTGTTAACCTACCGCTTTTTCCACGACGCAGATCAGAGATGACGTAGGCAAAAATCGTGTAAAAAAAATCGTAATATCAATTTAATTATTTCCGTCTCGCACGATCAACAGAAATTAAATATCGAATCGTCGCTCTTCGTATATATTTTACGAGATCTCCTCCCATTCGTTCTCCTATAAACTATCGCGAATTTACGATGTCGGAATTTTTGATGTCTAGAAAGTGTAGAAGGAAACAGGCGAGAGGTGAACCGTTGGTGGGGAATTTTGATGTTCCGCAGTAAAGGTCGATGTATTAGTTATTTTACGTAACTTTTCTTCATATCCTTAGCGTGAGGAGAATACGTTTTCTCCGAAACGAACCTAGTCGAGCTCCTCTCTGTCCCGTGTATGTACATACATACGAGAAAGAATTACACGTAGGAGAAGGAGGGGACCTGTTTTTTTATTGATAGTGCGACGATCAAACATGGACGTTACGCGAGAGCGATGTAATGGGAAGAGAGGGATGTAGGAGGAAGGAAGGAGGCCCGTCGAGAATTTCCGAATGCAGTAGCATACCGACGGGAAATCCGCCGTATTTATAACGGCAGCACGTGCCCTCTCTCTCCCTCCTTCGAGTGGCGGCGATGAATAACTGATGCCATATCCAATCAGTAAATGGAATCCGCGTAGCCGAAGAGGAGCAACTCCCGGCTCTGCTAACAAGAATTTAAGACGCGAATTTCAGAGCAAATCTCGCCCCACGATACATACGCGGGATAACGCGAAATTGTATACGAGAGAGAGATATACTAAGACGATCCTATGATATCTTGATACAGATACATAGATAGGGTCATTGATCTTTCGGGCTGAATCGCAGAATTGATCGCGGCTAATTTATCTTCTTCTTGTGATCCCGAGGCGTGCGTCGCATTATTTTTGATCCAAGCGAATTCATACGCTAGTTTTCTGTTCGTGAGCTATTTCCGTCTGCCTATTGTGGCGAGGAGGGTTGGATACGGTTGCAAAACTAGTCCGCGTACACCTGGCTGTGTACGGTTAATTCGTTAGTCGACGAATTAGATGTTTAAATATTTAACGCGAGCTCTCTGGGCGCGTACATTTAATATGAATACATTCAAGCGGGTTTACACCAACGCAAGAACAGGCATTTCTCCATAGTTGAGATTAATGTGTAACATGAGAGAGGATAATATTAAACAAGGATACGCCGAAGTTATTTTAATAATTTAAGTCAAAATTTATGCACGTGTATAAAACATGAATTTTCCTCGATCTTAAATTTTTTCTTGAAATTGAGAGTTTTAAGATTCATCCTCATTCATATCGGCATGAAATTAATTTAATGTTATAATTTTCATCTCGTCCCTACTTAACACACGTATTAATTAAGTCTTTTATTTATCTCTTTTGTATATGAATTTTGTTTTATATTTTTTTTATTTTTGTATTTCTATTTCTGTTTTACGTCAAAGTGGAGAATCGAAACGTTTAGTTGTCAAAGCAATAAGTATTGCCTAAAATTATTTAGGAATTTTTCACTCGCGTTTTTTTTTTCTTATCAGCCTTTTTTTATCATCTATATTAACGATTATAATTTAAATGAGAATCACAGTACTTGAATAAAGTATCGCTGTTGAAATTCTAATTCAGATTTCTGGTTGCATAATTTTTAGCACTAAGAACAGGCATTTCTCCATAGTTGAGATTAATGTATAACATGAGAGAGAGGGTAATATTAAACAAGGGTACGCCGAAGTTATTTTAATAATTTAAGTCAAAATTTATACACGTATATAAAACATGAATTTTCCTCGATCTTAAATTTTTTCTTGAAATTGAGAGTTTTAAGATTCATCCTCATTCATATCGGCATGAAATTAATTTAATGTTATAATTTTTATCTCGTCCCTACTTAACACACGTATTAATTAAGTCTTTTATTTATCTCTTTTGTATATGAATTTTGTTTTATATTTTTTTTATTTTTGTATTTCTATTTCTGTTTTACGTCAAAGTGGAGAATCGAAACGTTTAGTTGTCAAAGCAATAAGTATTGCCTAAAATTATTTAGGAATTTTTCACTCGCGTTTTTTTTTTCTTATCAGCCTTTTTTTATCATCTATATTAACGATTATAATTTAAATGAGAATCACAGTACTTGAATAAAGTATCGCTGTTGAAATTCTAATTCAAATTTCTGGTTGCATAATTTTTAGCACTAAGAACAGGCATTTCTCCATAGTTGAGATTAATGTATAACATGAGAGAGAGGGTAATATTAAACAAGGGTATGCCGAAGTTATTTTAATAATTTAAGTCAAAATTTATACACGTATATAAAACATGAATTTTCCTCGATCTTAAATTTTTTCTTGAAATTGAGAGTTTTAAGATTCATCCTCATTTATATCGCTCAGCATGAAATTAATTTAATGTTATAATTTTTATCTCGTCCCCACTTAACATACGTATTAATTAAGCCTTTTATTTATCTCTTTCGTATATGAATTGTTTTATATTTTTTTATCTTTATTTTTGTATTTCTATTTTTGTTTTACATTGAAGTGGAGAACCGAAACGTTTAGTTGTCAAACCAATAAATATTGCCTAAAATTATTTAGGAATTTTTCTATTTTTTACTCGCGTTTTTTTTTCTTATCAGCCTTTTTTTATCATCTATATTAACGATTATAATTTAAATGAGAATCACAGTACTTGAATAAAGTATCGCTGTTGAAATTCTAATTCAGATTTCTGCTTGCATAATTTTTAGCACTATTAACTATATAATATACATGTCAATCTTAAAATTGCGCAAGAACTATAATAAACTAAAATTATGTAAAATCCGTGCTGAAGTTTCTCGACGCTTTATCGTACGTTCGAGAACGAGAGAAGAGGAGGTTCTCTCGGTCCAAGGTTGGCAGATCATGCGTGTTGTATAATAGCCACGCGGTTCAACGAGATCTCGAAACAGAGCAGGGCCGTAAGATCGGGCACCTGCTCTTTTTCTTTCTCTTTCTCTCGATGCTATTTCCGTACACGCGGCGATTGAGCGAGTCGGCGAGAAGACGAATCGACGCCAAGAATTCCGCGAATGATCGAACGCGCGGAGGATAGCTTTGAACTCTCTGTTTAATCGATCTGCGACTGATCGGTTATCGGTACCACGTAAAGTAATTAAAGTTTCAGCGTAAACGGAGAACACGAAACTTCGACGTACACAAAAGCGACGTGTCTTTTAGGCACGTGCTTCTTAAATTATCGTGCTTATTTTAATTGGTAATCTATTTTTAAAACGTAAAGGCGTGTTTTCTCCTTCCGTACTTGAAAGTGAATATGAATACTTGTAGAGAAATGCGCCGTGTATATATATGCTCGAATATTACGGAGAACTGATAAGAATGAACTGTTTGACTTGGAATAAACGTACTATAAAACAGCGATAATGTTGTGGGAAAGGGATATTTTTTGGTGTAGATATTTTTAGAATTTCTTTAGAATTTTTATTCGAAATATCCTATTTTCCACTTAAACAGATCTCTGGAAGAAAAAAAATATATCCTTAAAATTATCTTTATATCCTTATATACCCTAAAAATATTTCTCCTAATTACGCACTTCATTATTACGTAATTTAATTTTCTAAACTCGAATGATTATGTTGCATACTCTCTGTGAAAGAATAACTTTTCTCGCGCAGAAACGTCACACATTAATAAAGTTTTCTCTCCGACGAGCAGGATTGACTCATCGCCGAGGACGAAGGTTGAGGAAGGCATCGGCGAAGCCCAAGGAAGAACAGGGCCGCGTACTGTACCCGACTGGTCGTCTTATCGGCGTCTGTTATCGACATAAGAAAGCGGTTGACACAGAGTTTACCGAGTAACCCGAACAGCGGGCAAGGCCTTACACAGGATGATGCTTTACACGGTACGTTGTGCTCCGCGAACGTGACTCACTCGCTCCAAAGGAGAGCGGAAATCTTATTTATTTGAGAAAGAGAAAAGGGAGGGGAGGGGTCCTTTGTGACGTTTATCGATGTTCGATTGTCTGTCGAACAATTCGTGGTCCTCGCTCTTCGATGCGATGCCGAGATTATTTGGTTCGTTGAAGATCGCGGCAAGAGAGACACAAACACACACGTGTCCCCGGCAATCGGGTCAAATATATTTAATCATGTTGGCAGATGGAGATATGTATATACGAGGTGACAGATACTCTTACAAGGAAGAGAGCCATTATTCGTAGAAAGTAAAGTGAGAGATATTTTAGGGCGATTTAATATTAACGCGCGACACGTTCCAGTTCCTATATGCGTTTCTAGATAAAGAGAGATAATGAGCTATTATTATTCTCGTCGCACACGTGTGCATTAAATTGTAAAAAGAGAATTCTAGATTTTTATGAAATAGAAAAATACGTCTGTAATTGTTTTCGTTTTTAATATATTCCCTAAATGAATGTTAAAATTGTTTTCGTCGTTATTTTTCGATGAACGAAGTAATCAACTGTGTGTTTGGATTTTTTTCAGATAACTTTTCTCGGGAGACATACGTTCCAGAGCGGAATTCTATCCTTCTATGGCCATTTCCCGTGTTTTGAAGCAATGGGTGCCCAAAGCCCCTTATCATTCTCCTGTCCGGTGTAGGATTGTTAGACGACTGGACGGAGAACTGATAAGGGCCCGAGGGTCACCGAATCATCGTGGGACTGGATACTTCGCATTCTGCTCCTCGTCCGCTAAAGACCAAAAACACGTGGAAAGAAACAGCATCAGCGCGAACTAATACTTGTTGTAGCAATTGAATGTTTAATGAGTATTATTATTAATTATTAATCTCACACATTTTTATATTAATTTTTAATTAATCTCACATTTTTAAATTTTTTGGGTGAAAATTTATAATCAAGGATAAAAAAAATATTTTTCGCAAACACAAATTTAATCGATATAAAAGATTATTGATTTTATTTTATATATAAATCTGTTGGAATCTATATATATATATATTTTAATTATTAAAATAACTTCTAAATTCATATTTTTATAGGTAACATTATGTACTATATAAAGGATTTATCAGGATAAGAATAAAATAAATTATAGGTCTCAATAAAAAACTCTTTTATTGTAAATGCAATAAATAATACAAAAATAATAATTCCTATATCACTTTATATTCCTCTATATATAATATATATATTAAGAATAAATCTGTTACATCAGTCTATCTTTATATTAAAAAATTGTCACTTGTTAAACAAATTATTCGACGGTCAAAATCTGATAAGACTTATACAGTTAGCTTATTTCGGAGATAAAAAAACGTTGAAAGCGTAATAAAATTAAAATTTTTCATGAAACGCCACTCCAACTATCCGCAATAGTGTAATACATTGCACGAGTCATAGAATCGATTCATTCGACTATATGATATTTGCTAGTCATTCGCTAATTGCAAATACTTTCATCAATTACAAACGCGCGAACGTTTTCGAAAGCGATTAGTTACGTTCCCGTAATTTTAGACGCCGCGTGTTCCACCTCGTAATTCGGATTAATTTGAATGACCTGCCTAGTCTCGCACAGTTTTCTCGGTTGATTTTGCACGATAAGTATTTGCTTCGTTTCTTCGGGCTTCGTTGCTTCCGGTAAAAACTGATTAACACCCACGATCTTTAGTGTTGGCAAACTTTTTATGATTGCGTTCGGAAGCGGGATATTCGCGGTGCCGCAATCCACCTTCGGGAAGATCATCGGATTCTTCGCGACTGACAGAGCCGACTTCTTCACCGGCGTGTTCGGGGTCTCCGTGTAAGAGGCTAATCGTTTTGCAGAAATACTATTGGCTGATATCGGCATCGTCAACACGTCCGGATTATTAATTGATATTATTTTTGGCCCAAGAACTATCCCATTTCCTGGTTATTAAAATTAATTAAAATTAAGATCAATTAAAACATTGTTACTTAAAGCTATGTTTAATTAAATAAATTTTCTCTTACTTTATATATATTATGAGTATATAAAATTAGCTCTGTTATAATAATCTTTCTTCGGTTCAAATTTAAGAACAGAATATTTTAAAAAGAAACATGCAAAATCATGCTAAATCATTTTAGAAAACTAAAAGTGTTAAAATCAAGGAATATATAATTGAATAACAACTTGCCTTTTTGCATCGCTTTCGTGACCGGACAATCTTTGTGCGCCAGCAAAAGAGTCTTCAGCTTCGCAACTTCCGAGCGTAGAGCCTTCACTTCCATTTGCAAGGCTGCATTCGCCTCGTTCACGTTAGTGACTGTTCTCTGGAGATCTTGGATCCACGCTTTCCTCTTAGCTCGCGCACGCATAGAACTAGCACGATTGCGCTCGAGAATATCTTTCTTCTTAAGATGATCGACTTTCTTGAAATTTTCTTTCTTCGATACATCGGCCATTTTTACGCTTTCTTCTATCATCGCTTTTTGATTCTGTGAGTTCTTAGATAAGGTTTGTTTCAGCTTCTGTAATGCAATTTCTAAAGCTAACTCCATACTATGTACGTATTCGCGATTTATTTATAAATCGTGAGTAGGATGGATGGAAGATTCGTCAAATTTGATCAATCAGGTTTTTTTATATTCGCGATGTGGCTAGCAGAAATCTGATTAAATTTGACGCGCATAGTCTAACGCTAAAATAAGAGATTCATCTTGAAATGCAAATTATATATCGCGATCTAATCCGATGTAGATTACCATTTTTGCCAAAGATAATCTGGAGATTATAGTTTTCTTCGACTCCGACTTTACATTGGAAGACTGAGACACTGGCATCGCAGATAGTTGCATCAATTTACCATCCGCCGTTTTCAGTAGCAATTGCACCTCCTCACCATTGATGGACCTTACAAAAGAATCCTAGATTTTAGCAATTTACGCAAATATGAATGTAATAATTTCAAATATATTTTTAGATTAAAGAAAAAAGATATGTATCACACAATTAATTCGTATAAAATATGTAATAAAAATTGAACTGTTCTTATTTTCTCCATTTATCTAGAATTTAAAAAACTATATAAGTTTTTATCACAGAAAATTAAGAATTTAAATATTATAGATATTATAAGATCAAAAAGAAAATATATCGAGTCAAAAATGAAAAGTTATTTACAATGAAATGTCTGAAAATATTATGTAATGTTTTATAAGAAAGAAAAATTCTTACAAATGCGATGAAAGTTGTGTCGGCGAAAGTTTAGACGCTATGGGTGTATTTGTATCTGAGACAATAATGTCTGGTGCGAGAGTACTATTTTTCGTAATATTAGCGTCTTTCGTCAATTCCTGCGTCTCGTTTGTACTTATTTTAATACTGCTACATTCGTCCGACTTTATAGCGTCATCCTCCCCTGTACTTTTTTCGCTAAGAGACACAGTCGAAGGACAATCCTCAACATTGCTTTCAGAAAGGATTTGACTACTTGCAGGCAATACATCAGATATATAAGGAAAGATATGCGGAGTATGCAATGTATCATCTGCAATTCCAGCCTGCAAGAAATGAATCTATGTTATATACATTTTTCTATTGCTCATTTTTTATAAAAAAGAACAATGTATGTTATTTTTATAACTCTTATATAAATTATATTTGATAAATATGTATTTCTTATTATACTTCTGGTACTGTAAGTGTGCCAGTGTTTCCAGCCTCAACAGCTCTTCGAAATGTCTCTTCAAAAGGATTGACTTGAAGATCTTGAAATAAACCGACCTCCTCGCAATTTTTGAAAAATCTCGTCGGCGTTGGAGTTTGGTCTGCTACATGATAAATTAATCTTACAACATATTTATCTTATATAATATGCATAAATCGAATTGTCGAGTATGTCTTACCAACAAACCCAGCACTCTTGGAATTATTGCCAAGATTAAGCATCATATCATGCTTCTTTTTATGCACTGTTAATTGATCTTCATTTGTAAAGCTCTGTAAGTGAGAAATAGGAAAAATATAGTCTTGTTATTTCTTATTTTAGTTCTCTTAAAAGATAATTTAAAACAAGTCATTTTTTTTCAACACAAAAGAATTGTCATTTACCATATTGCAGCCTGATGTGGAACAAACGAAGAGTTTCTCTGTATCAGTCATTGCGGATATCTTTCGATGAACTCTGTGTATTCCGGATTTCTTTTGGATGCAGCACAAATATTTACGAAATACAGAGTTCAGTTAGAGTGCGAATGTGATCAATACTGCTGTTTACGTGGATATCCTTGTCACTTAACTATATTCGGAATAAATCACCAACGAAGAGATTTAATTCTTTAACTTCGAAATAACTAATAGAATTATTTTTCCAAGATTTAAATGCTTGGAGTCAGCTATCACACATATCAGCTGTAGGATGGCTGTAGCCATATTGGTACGCTGTTTAACACTGGCTGTACACTTCTCTCTGGGTCTGGGTTGTATTGACAGATGCGTGCTGCCATCTTATATCGAAAAGAATTGTGAAAGAATACTCGATTTTAGTCGATAATATCTCGAAAATATGAATTCAAATATTGTTCTATGTTATAATCTTTTATACATTTTCCTTCATATTATATATTTCTTTTCTATTTAATTTAATCTCCTATATTTTATCTATTTGATTCATTTTTATATATTTTTATATCTCTGTTATTTTTTAGAGGCAAGATATTTAATTCTCCCATAAATTATCCCCTTTCTAAAAAAGGCATGTTATTGACATTGTTGTCGCTTTTCTTCGATACTAATTGGCTGTCTCGATTCGCGTTGTGCATTATATTCATAGCATCGAGCAGCTGTCATCGCGAGAGTTAGCAGTGTGTTTGACAGTTTGTCCAAAATAAAATAAAATAAAATAATTTTTTATGTTTTAAATAATATGTTATAATACTTTAAACTCGATTAATATTTTTGATAGTTATCAGTTGATTTCTGTCAAAAATATTAATCGCGGATAAAGTATTATAACATATTATATTACTTAAAATATATTATTATTTTAATTATAATAATATATTGTAAATAAAATAATATGTTATAATATATAGTTATAATATATGTATACTTTATCCGCGATTAATATTTTTTGACGCAGAAATCAGCTAATAACTGTCAAAAATATTAATCGAATTTAAAGTATTAAAACATATTATTATTTTATTTTATTTTGGACAAACTGTCAAACTGCTAATCCTCGCAATGACAGCCTCTCGATGTTATGAATATAATTTACAATGCAAATTGAGGCAGCTAATCAACATCGCAAAAAAGAGGCAACTTTTAGGCAGCTTGCGAATACAGAATTATGCGCGATTCCATTTTAAAATCAATGGACTATTTTATTTCTTTTCATTGACCTATACTACTTACATTTACTACATTATTTTATATCACCATTTTGCATTTAACTTTTTAATTTATGATGTCAAAATTAATTAATATTGCTTATTATTTATTATTATATGTATTGATTGATAGTGTTTTTATTAACTTATGTTACTTTCATTGATCTACACTACTTTCATTGACCTATACCACTTATATTTACTACGACATTATTTTATATCACTGTTTTGCATTTAATCCCTTAATCATGATATTTCAAATTAATTAATTTTGCTTATTATTTATTATTATAATTTTAAAATAATAGTACGTAATAAAAATTATAAAATAATATGTTTTAAATAAAATGTTATAGTACTTTAAACTCGATTAATTTTCGCAAAAAACGTTTAAATTTTTAATTCAAAATTTAAGGCCTGTGAAAGTCGTAGAACATTCGCTTTGGGCGCGTTTTAAAGGTTTTTTCAAGACCTACAAAACGCGCCCAAAGCAAATGTTCTACGACTTTCACAGGCCTTAATTTTCGAATTCAAAGTTTAAACATTTTTTGTGACACTACCTCTTTGCAAATTATATTCTCCTGTTAACACCGATGATTTTTCGAATATATTTAGTGCTGCACTATCGACACTACCTCTTTGCAAATTATGTTCGCCTATGCTATTTTTCGAATATATCAATAAATATATTCGAAAAATCATCTGCGTTAACAAGAGAATATAATTTGCAAAGAGGTAGTGTCGATAGTGCGGCAATAAATATATTCGAAAAATCATCTGCGTTAACAGGAGAATATAATTTGCAAAGAGGTAGTGTCGATAGTGCGGCAATAAATGTTTTTTAATATGTCCGAAAAATCGTCTGAGTTAATAGGCAAACATAATTTGCAAAGAGGTAGTATCGATATGGCGGCACTAAATATACTCGAAAAATCATCTGCGTTAATAGGAGAATATAATTTGCAAAGAGGTAGTGTCGATAGTGCGGCAATAAATGTCTTTTAATATGTCCGAAAAATCGTCTGAGTTAATAGGCAAACATAATTTGCATAGAGGTAGTGTCGATAGTGCGGCAATAAATATATTCGAAAAATCATCTGCGTTAATAGGAGAATATAATTTGCAAAGAGGTAGTGTCGATAGTGCGGCAATAAACTAGAACAACACAAGCGGCGCACGTAGCGCGCGCTTGTGTTGTTCTAGTTTAATAAAAAGGTAATGATAAAAATATGTTATATGTATAATTAATTTTTTGTCAAGAATATTTACAGAAAATAACAATTAGAAATCGTCAGTTGCTTAATATTAATACATATCAATTAAAACATTATTATATCACTATTTAAAGTGAGAGATAATCGATTAAAATATAAGATAATTGTTTATATTGTCATCAAGTTTCTTATCTCGCACGTTATGTTTCAATTTAGTTACAGAAACTTATTTTATACAATTTAGTTTCTCATACAAGCTCGCGATTATAACATCAGTGTTGTTACGAGCATTTTTTAAAAGTTAGTTCATCGAAGGTGCGCTTTTTATACATATATTTTATATATTTTATATATTATTTTCTTGCGATTAAAACAATCAATGTCATTGTATAATAAATAAATGTTTACACCTAATTTATTTCCTTTTAATTCTCAGCTATAAAATAATATTTTAATCGACGTACATTAATATTAATCGACTGGCGATTTCGTTATATTTATGTAAATATCCTTGATTAAAAAATCAATATAAGTTATATATAGTTTTATATTATCTCTCCATATTACACATACACACACACACACACAAATATGCATGGAATATAAAATTTGCATGCATAAAAATTGTAAGTATGACATAGAAATAGCAGCACAGTAATGATGTAGAATACCTACTTAAAGTACCTTGGTAATGACGCTTGTAAATTTATGCGTGGCTTTTCATTATCCATTATGTCATGTTGTTACATGGCGAATTGCATAGACACTTCGTTTGAAAGTAATGAAATATATATACGCGCATCTTTCTCTTCAGTGATTCAACGATATCATGCAAAATACAGATATACATTGAAAAAAATTTGACATGGTTGATATAATATATATATATAATATCGAAATAAAGTGTCAAGCGATAAATAAAATAAAAAATAAATATATTAAATAAAAAAGTCTGATCGAAAAATTAGTATACATACATAATTTATATCTGATTTGATTCTATCGCAATGATATGAAAGTTGCATTTATTCATCTCTTAAATGCATACTATTAATAGAGAGCTAGAATATTTAAAAAATCTATCATAAAAAGAGATTTTCTCTTTATTCTTTTATTTCTTCAATCTATATTAACTTGTATTTATCTTGTAAATGAATAATTGCAAAGAATTATGTATCGGCCGAAAAAATGTACACGCGACAACGAGATTTCGAAGTGAAATCTCGCGCGGAAGAAAACAGATTATCTCGCGCGCGATTGTGACTCTCCGTGAAAGTAAGTTTCGGGATTACTAAACTTGCGAGGATAGTAAATCATGTTGTATGTACATCGGTGTGATATGTCTGGTCATAATTACACCCTCTACGAAAAAAATCCAGGCCAAATGTATAACAAATTATAATTAAAATTAATATCGTGATTTGTGGAGCATACACTGTTCTTCGAGATCTGCTAGATAAAAAAATATAAATGACGCGAATGTAATTAAAATTAAAATATATATTCACAATTTTACGCAATAAGATTATTAAATAAAACAAGATAAAGAAAGGAAGAGAGACAAATTAATGAGGAAAAAATATTTAAAAAAAGCTTAATGTGAAATAAAAAAGAGCGAGAAAAGAACAGCTGGATAGAAAGTGATGTTTTCGTTGAACACATTTTTATCTGGAAAGAACGGATGTAAGAGACACTCATTACACTTGGTCGTAATTTCACTGGATAGATAGAAAAGGAACGCTTTAGGGGTCTTGGGCCCATCTGGAGAGAGTGAGGACAGGCCAAAGAGAGTGGTCTCGGATGCTGATATTTCTGTTCCTCATCAGTAGTCAACCGCATGTCGCGGTGCTCTATTCATTGGCTTCTAACGTGATATAAGCGGTGATACACGTGTCTCGTCGTACGATTATCTCTCAAACGAATTAGATCTCACAAAAATAATGTTAGAACTTTCTAGTACCCAATAAAAACATATATCTGTGGAATGAATATATTCTCTGAAAAACTTCACGCTTCTGCAAAGTGATTTTTAAATGTGCGTGTATAATTTTTATAATATTTAATTGTTACAACAGTGTACGAATAAATTGCACTCATATATTGTGTGTAGAATAAAACGGAGATAAAATTTTCTACCTATAAACACTTGCCATAGCTTGTGTTTAATAAATGTATGTGATAAATAAATTTATGATAGATAAATACAGGCGCGAACTGCGTATTGGTGCATAATTCATCGAGCTGTGATAAAGGAGAATCGATTGAATCGAGGAGAAAGCACGAGCCCTTTCGCCAGTCTCCTCAAGTGCTTCGCAGACAATATCTCAAACACGCCGTCGGCCTTGATCTTGATAGAAATCCAGGTGAGGTTGTTGATCGCATCGCGCCGCACGTGCATTCAATTCTTTAGAACGTGACGATCGATTCGGAAAAACCGACTTCGTCGATGCAACGATGTATGCAACTGCTGACTCGTCCCTGAAAGTGCCCTTGGCGTCGTGACATTGATTAAAGTTCTCCACGCGCTGTATCTTTCTCTCCTTTCGCTTATTTAATTCGCGAGAGGTCCTTGATCGAAAATTTGTAGAAATTTAAATAATGTATTTCCCAACAAGAGATATAAAAAATATTTTTTTTAATGCAAGAGCAGACTTTTATCAAATTTGTAGAAGCGCCTGAATTATTTAAATAATGTATTTTCGAATAAGATATATAATTTTCTTTAAATATAAGAACAGACTTTTAAAAAATTCAAATATCTGAATTATTTGAATAATATATTTTTTAAGATATAAAAAGATTTTTTTTTTAATACAAGAACAGATTTTTATCGAGAGATAATATGTGTTAATTAATGGCATATATTTAGATTAGGTGAATATATACTATGGATGTGTACATGCCTTTTTTGATTTATTAGATAGGAGAAGAATACGAAGAAAGTCGAGCAGTCAAAAACAATGGCGAACTCATGTACGAGGTTTAACTCGTAATTTGTGGTATGATGATTGAAAGTGATATTTCACTCTTTCCTTCGTCTTCAATACCGCCGCATATCATTTAAGCCGAAATTCATTGTTGAAATTGGAGCAAGCTTTTTTCAACTTGATATTCCGCGAAACATCGCTGTTTCAGAAGCATAATTTCTGTTATATTTTCACGAAAAAGAGATTTTTTACAAATCTGGTACTCTTTTAACGATAACAAATTTAATCAATTGATAATAAAAAATCTAGAAATATTAAATTGTAATAAAATAAATTTGTACGTCATATTTATATTTATTTATAGATTTCAACCAATATCCTTTGTAACAATTAAATATGTTTGTCAATCGCACAGAAAGAATTAAAAGACACTTTTATAGACTGATACTCTTAAACGTAATCTAGTGCGCCGGGGACACCGCGGATGCGTTCACCATAGCAAATCGCCGTCGTTGTCAAAGTCGAAAGTTACCGGCTAACTTTCACTAATAACCCAAGGAGGAAGAAAGAGAGAGAGAGGGATACAACGTTGCGCGCGCGCACACCCGGTTCCGCATGTAGACGAACATTACGAAGCACTGAAAGGCGTGCCACTTGTCTCGGTGGCCTGGTTTCGTGTCCCACTTTTGTGTCGGACTGTACGTGAACATCTTGGACACGCTAGCGTGAACTCGCGCTTACTGTATGCCGTTGAGGAATCGACCGAGGATGGTGAACAAAAGATCCCGGGTGCCAAGATCGGCAGGGAAATCGGAGATGTAGCGAGTCAGTCAATCGCAATCGTCGTTAATTTTTCATGCATAATTTACATATTTTATTTGATCAGTATGCAACTAAGATGAACGATCATAGATCTCCGTGCAATTTCAAAATACGAAAAAAAGCGAAATTTATATTATATTTTTAATTAATTTAAAATTAATATATATTATTAATTTTAAAGCATGTAAACATATGCTTTACTATGCAAGATATGGTAGATAAATATCTTATCGTTAATAAAAAAATTCTGCGTTAAGAAATGATACAATTAAAAAATTCTGGACAAGTCATATATTCTTTGTGTTAACCCTTTTGCATGAAACAATTATTTATTATCCTGAGATAATACAGTACATGATGATACAAGATACAGAGAATAAGATAAGATAATAATGATGAATAAGAAGATATATAAAATATAGATTTTGCAATCTATATCTATTCTATCTATCTACTATAAATAATAAGCCTCTGAAATAATGAAACAAGATTATGTAATACGAAGCAGTCGCAAAAATCATTGCGTTAAAAAAAAATTTACAAACGAATTCTCCAGAATCTGTCATGTTTTACGAAGTAGATTTTTCACAGTTCCGCCTAGCAATTACCACTTTCCATCAAGGTCCACCGACTATTATTGGGTTCCCTTTGAACTCCTCGCCGTTCGATTAAACGGGACGCTTGCGCGATTGTAAAACAAATTTTATTTCGTCCGATTGTAACGAGCGGGTCGCGCTGCGTAAAAAAAAAACTTGTAAAAAAAGGTACGATGCTCTTTTTCATTTGAGTGTTTTTTTGCGCTTTTAATAGAACAGCGCCGGCGAGACAGACGGGAGATTCTGATTTCAAGGTGAAATCGCGAGGGAGGCGGCAAAATGATCCGGTGCCGGATCAGAAACAATCGAACATAATTTGCGAATAACAGTGGGTTCATCGTTGACGGCTGGAGGAAAGAAATGATTGCTCTCAAAACTGGAGCGCTTATCTGGCTACTTCTGATCGCTAATAACTGCTCTCTCGCTAGCAGAAAAAACAACCGATTCCTAAAGAATTTTGGTAAATAAATCCATGCTATATTTTCAATTCATTTTCAGTTGTGTCAGTGATGATAATGATTTACTGATCTAAATACATATATATGTATATATTCTTTTAGATCGCCTAGAAAAAGTGGAAAATCTCGAAAATGCAATCGATTCACATGGGCAGATGAGATTCTTTGACGAACTTGGGTGTAAGTATATTATATTGTTATATTTAGTTATTATATTTAATAACGTATTATTATTGCTTCAAGTATGCCACTACGAGGTGGTCTTGCCCGTTCAAATTACGTTATCGTGAGTGTAAGTAACGGCAAGTAGGCGTTAAAATGAATTTTAAGGATTGCTTCGAAAGAGAAAGGCCAGTCGTATACGCTTTGAATAATAAATGAATTTTCTCCCACGTCAACCGAAAAATGGACGGGAACTCGTGTCACCTTTGTTTCTGCTATCGTTAATGCTTAAGCAGGATTTAAATACAATAGTACAATTCGAGTACGCTCGATTATCATGCATAACATCTCGCAATACAATCAAAATGGTAAACTATATATTTCTGGTTACCTCTCTTTCTTCAAAATTAATTTGATCTATTTTGATTAATAATTGAGTGACGTAGAAAAGATAATTCAATAGATACGTCTATTTCCGAGATTTATTTAATAAAGAGAGTTTGAGAAATCGATTGGTATCGGATAAATTTTAAGATGACAAACCGGTTAACATTCACCGGATATACATATTTAAATAAACTAAGGCAATGACCTATATCTTTATCTTATAGGCAATTTAATATTTATCATTACTTTGCATGTAATAATTGTCAATCGATCGAATCAAATTATAGTTTAAAATAAAACATCATTTTTTTTATGCATATATAATTGATTGAATTAAAATTAGCAAAAATATTTATTATTAACTTGCAAGAGAATATATTCGAATAAGAATTGAGAAGAAAGGTTGGAGAGAAAGATCCTTTTTGAGCAATAATTTATTTGGCGCCGCAATCATCTGACATTTCTCACGAAAAAGAGATTGCGAGTAATATTTTCTACTGTAAACGTGAACAGAACACGAGAAAGATTCACAGTTGAGTTAACAAGGGAGACGAAATCGGAATCGTACTTGAAAGGCCACTTACTGACGCTTACTTTCTACAAGAATATTTATAATGAAGCGCACGAAAGCTCTCAGTTTTCACTGCGACCTCAGTGAATCCCTGGTCTCTGTCGTTAAAAGCGTTTTACTAGTTTTACATCCTTCCTTTTATCGAAAATAAAACCCGGTACTCACTAAATTACTTCTACATTAGTTGCTGAAATTTTAATTTATTCGTAGCACGGTTTAAGCATCAGTTGTTAATTAATTTCTGCCAAGTGATATTTGATCTGCATTAATGCAAACACTATCTGATATTACTTTTCTAATCTTGTTCCTGAATTGAACGTAACAGGTAAATATTCCTTGTTAATTTACTCTCGAAGAAAAAAATACTTTTAGTGAAACCATGCGATGAAATTGGGTCGAAATATCTCAGTGTGTCAAATCTATTTGATGTGAATAATCATTTTAGTCAATTGAAAGCAGACGATTTCTCGAAAAAAAATTCTTTATTTATAATAAAGATCTATCTTTTATTTATGATGAAGTTATTATTTATAAAAAATTATTCGCAACTTCTAAATTTTTATTAATTTCGAGTCTTTACTAATTGGTAATATTAAACAGTAAAATATTGTTTAATTATTTTTTAAATGAAACGATACACATTGTCATTGACAAAATTATTAAATTCCACTAAAACAAATGAAATAATAAAAAATAAAAAATACATTGGAAAGTATCTCTTCACTATATTTTGACAGTAATAAAAAATAACAATAGTAAAATCAGTAATAGTAACGAAATACAAAATAGCTTAAACACTTTAAGGATTTGTCAAAGAGGTTCATCTTCTGATGGATGATTTTCCATCCTCGCAAAGCGGCTATGGCCCAAATCTTGATGAAGTTTTCCCGCTATTCAAAGTACGACAATCCCGCGTCGCGGCAAAATAATTCAACGAAGAAAGAAATGGAAAATAACACGCACTGCGTTCGGACGATGGCCAAGGTGGGGAACCAATGTAGGACCAACGGACAACACTGCCGCCGCCGTTGCGGGAAAGCTGATGCCGGTGAAAGCAGCGGACGGCTCTTTAGATGCGAATCGAGACTCGTGGGACATCGGCTTAAGCTAGTCCACGTGCAGAAGGCGTGCATTGTCACGGCTTCTCCGTCACCTCTCGGTGAAGTGTCATAAGGAACCTCCGAGACCTTTGAACCGGTTTCTCGATCGTACGTACGCGATCTTTGGAAAAAAGAGATCCATCGATCGATCATCGTCTTGGAGCTCATGGAAAAGCGACGCGCTCGAAGTTACTCGGAGAAGAATCAGTGATATCAAAATGGCGGAAAATTTGCATTGGATTTTAAGGATCGTCCGAGATTATTGTACATCTCGCCGGAGCCTTCGATGAAGCCAGAGATTTGTGAGAAAACCTAAAACGCGTCAGATATTTGTTATCGTCTATAGACTGTCAAGGATCTATAATTCAGAATTAATTGGTGATTATGCTAAATATATTCTCGAAATCTAAGATCTTTTTAAAAAGATGTCAATATTAATTGATCATCGAACAGGAGGTGGAAGTTATCATTCGTAAGAGGAAGAATAACAAGAGAGAGAAGTTGGCGAGCCAAAGAAATTGCATGCTAATTAATTCTTTAAACGTTTGCCAGTGAAATTTAAACTAGTCAAGCCTTGTAAGAGATTTTACAGCCTTACACTAAATCAAGTTTCTCCTCAAATAATATCGAAGAAACTCGATCTTGAAATCTCTACTCTTTTTCGTCAAATGATTTTAAAAAATGTACCGTTCTTGAATTATCTTCACCATGGTGAGTTTCCTTTAATTTTTCTCAGTGTGCAGTGAGATCACGATGACGTGCAAGGTATCCCCGAAATAATAAACAAACGTCACCATGAATATCGTGCTCGGGATGCTTCTGATCACCGTAGCCGGCGCTCTCGATCATCGTGACAGCTACTCGTGGAAACGCAGAGAGGACATCAAGGTCGCGGCCACGAGCCGACCGGTTCCATCAATTAAGGTTAAAGAAGTTCGCTCGCAGCGATCCAGCATACACTTGGGTCAAAGATCGAGACCGTCGAGTTCGCTCAAGGGCGACGTTCCGCAAAGTTCACCGAGAAGATTCGCGGCCGCCGAGGATTCGGACGAGCAGCAGAATCTCTGGAATCACAGGACGAGGCAGGAAGTGACGCGCGAGAATCGAGCCATCGAGAGCACTCTGAAGAACGTGATCGGCAGCCCGCCCTTGCACAAGGTCGAACAGTATCAGTACTTTTCGAATTTTCCGCACGGCAGCGATGAGACCACCGACGCCATATTGGAGAACGCGGATTATCCGCAGAACGCAGTGTTCTCCAAGGACGTTCAACAAGATTTTTTCGATCATAACGCGAAGGAGGAGGAGAAGGAGGAGGATTGGAGCGGGCAAAACGTATTCGAGAAGAACCTGCAAGGGGAGGAGGAAGAAATTAATGTTCAGGAATTTCTAGACGAAGTTAGACAGAAGAAATTGAATGGAGAACTCGAGGAACTGTTGAGTGGACATCGCCAGGGCAGAAGGAGGAAGCTCACCAGTCAGCAGCAAGGTGTTCTGCTAGTGGAAACACTTAGGAAGAAGCGTAATCACACCAATGATCATCGAGGACATGGTTCCAATCTCCAGAGTGGTCTTATGGATATGCTGGGCCGAAGTATGTTTGTAAATGGAACGAAAATGTTGTTGCTGCGGATATTATCGAAAGGATTTAAAAAAAGTGTTTCTAATCGAATAAAATATTAATCTTGAACGTACAATAGATTGCTGCATATCAAAAAATATAAAAAGACGTAAAATATAAATAAAAATAAAATAAATAAATAAACATAAAATAATATAAACGAGGAATATATAAAATTATACAAAATTAGCAAGATAATTCATCATCTTATATATAATACTTTCGAGATTTTGTAAAATTTGGCATTTAATATCATTAATTTTCCATTAATAACATAAATTGATAAAAAATCAATTATTGACGCATTTATATGTGTGAAATATTTTCGGTGAGCTTATGGACATTAATCTTTTGAAAAAAAAATACGTCCCAAAGTGGTGTAATTAAAACGGAATTGCGTGAGATTGAATAAATACATCGATATCGTGACAGATTTTCATAATTGATTTTTTTTTTATAATATTGAAAATAATTCTAGTTAAATCTTTCCTTGTCAAAATGTATTAATATTAACATTGTCTATCTCCATCAATATTAAATCTATCCATCGTGGAAATACTGACATTTATGGAATCAAACAATCTGTTTCAGTGATACCGCAAACGTGTAAATACAAAGGCGCAAAGTTCGAGTGCGGCCTAAGCATTAGCTGCGTTTTAGGCGGCGGTCGACCTGTCGACCTCTGTTCCGGAGGTTTAATATGGAGCTGCTGCGTGGACGACGACGACATACCTGAAAAGATACGACCAACCGTAGGCTTGTTACAGAATGCCAGTAAGTTTCTTTTCGCAGAGCATTTTCAGAGCCAAGAGATCCGGTAGTATATATAGAGACGTAATTTCTGACTACAAAAATGAGTAGATTTTAATTGATAAAGTTGCGAATTGTCCTTTGTGTTATCATTTAGACACGGAAGAAACGCCGTATGTTATTTTCTCACGGAAGAATTTTATATTCTAACAATGTGCCTCAATTAATTCTCGAGGTCCTTTTTATCCATCTCGTCGTGCCGCTATAAATTTACGACATCTTGAAAGAGAGTCCCTGTCCTCGAATGTCGCTAAACCGAGACTTTCTGAACCGAGACCTCGCGGTTATATCGCGCTTTCAGCGCGACTCGTTTGAGAGAGAACGACTCTCTTCCAGTAAATTTATTCAATTTTTAAAACATATTAATTTTATATGGACTAATCTTAATCTTTATTCATAGGAATTATCTAAAAATGACGCATATTCAGCGTGATAGAAAAAAAATAGATTCTATAAATTAACTTTCTGGGAAATATATGTGTAAAGTTATTTTAAATCAAAGGGTCAAGCCAATTAAATTGGGAGAAGGTTGAAAAAGTTTGATTTATCGTTTTACTGAAAGGAGACACTGGCTGGAAGTAACCTGATTTCTATTCGGCGACACCAACCGAAATTACACAACCAACAGCGTCCAGTTAGTGTTGCGCGCGCGAGACCACCGACAGAGTATACCGGCCCCCGACACTTTCAAATACAGTTATTCACACCTAGTTTGCGACGGTAAACGCGTTACGCGTTCGCAGAACTTACGCGGCTTTCTCAAACCGCAAGTCGCTCACCGTAACTACGCGGCCATCAATACAATAGCGCGATTAGGAACACGAGGAAATAATGTCACTGACGGAGCAGGAACAATTACAAATTATTGTACATACACATTTTTTTCATTATATTATTTATAACGTACAAATAATCTTCGATATATTAGATATGGTCCTCGTGATGGTCGCCACGATTTTTAAGGCACTTATAAATTATTTTAATTATTTTGATCGATTTTATCGTTTCGATCGTTTTAATTATTTTGATCATCACAAAACAAAGTAATAAAACAAAGAATTTTTTTATTATCTTGATTTTAGAGATTATTTTGATTGTTTTGATGGTTTTAATCATTTTGATTGTTTTGACTATTTGATCAAACATTAGTCACATATCTATCTTTAATATTACAATAGTGATTCAGTATATTTATCAGGCACTCAGACACACGATAAATTAATAAGTTTACGGATTAGCTAAACTACATGTTATAGACAACATAAAGTCAGTCAAGTCTATTTACTATTTACGTATTCAGTGAACTTCCTTGATAGTGAAGAATTACTTTAGGAAATTTAAAATAATTTATTGAGTTGTAATGCAACTTAAAATGACATTATTGAATTTTTTTGCTGTTCTCTTCTACATTATTATTAAAAACACACACACACACACAATGGCTCCATTTAAAAAAGTGACTTTGCTTTTTTATCGAAAAAAAAAAGTATTTGGCTAATTTATATTATTGCAATTTATTGCCGGTTAGAAAGTGATACATTTTTGATAATAATTTATTTTATCAGATTTTTTTATCGTAAGTTCTTTTAAGTACCTTAAAAACCCTGACGACTATTATGAGGACCACCCTGTATACCATTTTTTTCTGATTTCTATAAAAGCGCCTCAGAATAATAGTAAAGAGAAAAATTACATTTATAATATTTTTAATCCTCCAATTCTATGACTATAAAATCCACGTGTATAAGCACCTGCATATTAAATTGACACTCATATATATTCTTAATCTACTAATCTCGAAATATATACATATAATATCGCGACGTTATCGCGGACTTAATCGCGACGCGAGTGATTCCGAATAGCTAATATAGCGACATGGTTACGTTGCCCAGCGTTTTCCCTAAATCTCGGGCACCAACAGCCGTACGTGGACGACGACGTGCACATTTATGGGAGCTCGGTTAGGCCCGGGAGGCCTTCGCCAGGTCAGGGAGAAGTGGTCCATCGGCCCACGTTCGCCGCAAGTGGTGTCAGCAAGCCGACGAACCTTTACGATCCGTCTTATGCGATCTGGAACCACGATCGGCCGAACGATCTCGCGATCGGCTACGATCGGCCCACGTACTCCGTCACTCGTCCTCCGCATCATCACACGGTCCAGATGGATTATCCTCAGGACGAGTACGACGGTGGCGGCTACCACCAGCCCGCCACTTCCAGCATACAAGTTCCTGCGATCGAGGATTCGTCCAATGCCGCCGTGGACTACTCTAGATACCGTGGTAATCGCACAAAATATGCACACGCAGACTGATTGCACCGATATGTGTATATGTGTGTCGGGATTTGTGAAACCGATTATTTATTGACTTATTGATTGAGCGAGTTCGGATGTTTCCGATGTTCTAAAGGCGCGCAAAACCTTTTGCCGATGCGCCCTGCGTAGCATGGAAAACTGATCTCATCGAAATTACAATTAAAAATCGTAGAGTTTTTTGCAATTGATCGAGCATACGCTTCTTTGCACTCGTTGCAGTAGACTGAAAGTTCTTCTAGATCGCACTTGATTATTAGTTTGGATACGCTCGACGTCGACTGAACTATAATCGATCGCAAACGAGCATTAAATTTGATTCTAATCTAATTATGTTAGATTAGAAGACAGATGTGTGTTATTATGTATTGCGATCTAGTAGATAACTATTGAGTACAATCTGTCGATGATCCAGAAAAAAAGTAGTTTGATTTTAAAGAGTATAGAAAGACAGAGAGGATGAATTATAGCTTCGACGAAAATTGTTATAAAAATGCACAATTACGAGACGTACTGTGACGAGTTTTGTAAAACAGATGACTCGCGAAATGCAACATTTATTACTGCTAAAATATAAATTGAGATAAACTATCGATCCACGTATTCAAATAATCGAAAAAAGTTTTATGGCCGAGACAATATCCAAACGAGCACGCAATTTTTCGCACGGAAACTGCACGAGAATGAGTACTTCCGCCATCACATCGCACATTCTACTGCACAAAGCTGCCGGAAAACGATCAGAAAACTGGATTTGTGAAGATAAAAAAATGAGCGAACGCTGAAAAATGACTGTACAGAAGACAAAACCCAAGGACAGAAAAAGCGAAAAACAAGAAAGACGATACTGAATAGAAGACGCAACGGAATACGGAAGAAATAAATAATTATATTCTTAATAGTTCTCTTAAATATTAAACTGTAAAGTAGAAATATAATATAAAAATTGATTATATAGATTTTTATTTTAATATTTTCAAGAAAAATATAAAACTTTTAAATATATGTGCGTGTATCTATTTCATTTATATTTATATATTTTGAATTGTATTCATATTTATAAAAGGTTCTATTTGTGTCGAGAAAATCTTGGAGTAATCAATCTTGAATAACATCTCTCTATCGCGGTAATAAAATTATAATATATTCTTCAAAGTTGCGTGAACTTTCTACATCTATAATAACTTGCTATACTTATTTTCTGCTTTCTGTCTCTCGCCAAGGCGCAAACAACCTTCCATATAAGTTTAATTGCACTCAATAATTGTAGAAAGTATCAGTTGAAAAAAAATTTTTTTCAGCACAAGTTATTCTCGTATTTGAATTTTCCTCTTTACGAATGCGAATCGCACAAGTGCAATAGCTTTTCAATCCTTCATCCCACCCAGAAAAACATCGACTCGCAACTGTCACATAATATCACTCGCAGAGTGATTATATCAGGCACTTGCTCTCTCACGCTTATTCCTGATCTCTAATAAGGGACTTGTCATTTCAGGCTGCGGCGAGCTCTACACCAGGAGCAACAGGATTGTCGGCGGCCACTCGTCCAGTTTCGGCAGCCATCCGTGGCAGGTGAGGTCCTTCTCGCGCAGTTTCCTCCTCCTCCTCCCGTCGCTGCTCGGTCACCATAAATATTTCTCGCGGAGCGACACACACGCACTCTTCCTTTCCCCTGCATTATTCATCGGAGACGAGCCATCAATTTGCTCGTCTAGCGAGGAGGAAAGAGAGGGAAAACAAGGGAAAAATAATCTATTAAATCTCCTCGAAAGGCCCGCGAGCCGTGACGCGGCCTCATGGATGCATATTTCATATGTAATGCACCGTTAAACGAGTCTCTCGACGTTCGCTCTGTTACAGGCCGCTATTATCAAATCGGGATTTCTCAGCAAGAAGCTATCCTGTGGCGGGGCCTTGCTGAACAACCGATGGGTCGTCACCGCGGCGCACTGTGTCGCGACGTTAGTATCGTGATATTACGTTATCGTAAGGAGTATAACATGATAAGAATGTTGATCGATATGCATATTTTCTATGCCAGGACGCCGAATAACAATTTGAAAGTTCGACTTGGAGAGTGGGATGTTCGGGATGGATCGGAGCGACTGCTCCATGAGGAATTCAACATCGAGAGGAAAGAGGTTTTGCCTTTGAAAATACGATTTTTCCTTTAAATATCAAATTCTTTTAAATATCGATATCTTTTTAAAGCCTTATTAATCTGAGAATATATTTTGCAAAAACACGCACAATATAATTTAAAAAAATATATGAAATACCTTTTTTTATATGTATAGAGAATCTTATCTCTTATTGAGAGAGAAAGATGATAACTCGATAACAATAGTGTTAAAAGTCGAATATAACAAAACAGGTACACCCGCAATATTCTCCTAGCGATTTTCGGAACGACGTGGCTTTGGTTAAGCTGTCTCGGACGGTAGCTTTCAAGCATCACATTGTCCCGGTTTGCCTGCCGGCGAGGAATTTGAAGCTCTCCGGCAGAACCGCAACCGTCGCTGGTTGGGGACGAACCAGACATGGTCAAACTTCGGCACCATCCGTTCTTCAAGAAGTCGACGTCGAAGTGAGTACACTGTCGCGGCCGACGTATTTTGCCTTTGATGATAAAACGCCTCCTCGATAATGTATGAGAGCGAATTATACGCTTTATGATATAAATGTGTAATAATATCATATTTTTAACGTGTCATTTTTTTTCCATATTTTCTGTTTTTAATTTTAAACAATGTTTTTTATAAGATTGGTATATTTAATAGATAATGGATATTTAATATCATTAATATTAAAAAGCTGCATGACAAGAGTTTGTTCATTAAAAGAAAAATTATAAATAAGAGATACACATATATCTGTACACATGATATTATTTAATTAAGCGGTAGATAATTCTCATTATTATAATATATCAGTGTTATATATTTTTGTTCAGGTAATACCGAACGAGAGGTGTCAGAGATGGTTTAGAGCAGCTGGGAGAAGAGAAACCATTCACGATGTATTCCTATGCGCAGGTTATAAGGAAGGTGGACGAGACTCTTGTCAGGTAATAAGATTAATTAAATATAGATTGATTATATAATTACATTATTAATTAATTAAATATAAATATTAAGAGATAAAATATACAAAATAATAGAAAAAATATTTACTTAATATAAAATTTTTAAGTTTGATAATTAGCTAGACACATGAAATTATACAAAATTGTGTACAAGTCAATTTGTAATAGGGCGATTCGGGTGGACCACTCACGATGTCGGTGGAAGGTAGACACGTTTTGATCGGTTTGGTTTCCTGGGGCATCGGGTGCGGTCGCGAACACCTGCCCGGTGTGTACACCAATATTCAGAAATTCGTACCCTGGATCGATAAAGTTATGAGCTAAGCAAAGAAGCGATATCTCAGTTCCTTTGAAGATTGTGGGTTGCTTCGCCCAAAGAATAAGAAGAAGAAGAAGAGGAACATGCGAGAACGACGCGCACAGTTACCAAAGTCTTGACTCATTCTTTAAGAACTTTTGCGATCGTATTCTCGGATCGTTATTCTTGAACGACAGGCACTCTCTCGAAAGTGCCAAGAAACATGATGTTTGTTACGGCGTTGTATAAAGTATATTCAAAGCTGATAATGAAATTGAAAATTACAATCAATGTATCCCAATGATCAATTTACTATGCCGGGACACAAAGTTGTCGAGATGTTGATTAATAGTAATTAATGGGATATTTAATATAAAAAAAATATTTAAACTGCTTGTAAGTTTCGTTGTTGTTACGCGTATATCGCAAATAATTTATTATCATACATATTAAAATCAAAAAGCATGATTTGTTTCCGAATTTAGTTCTGTTATTTAAATATTTATTTTTCAATTAATATAACAAATTATTGAATTGAAATATTCTTTTTACAATAATTATTTATATTACATAGAAATTCGTTACATAAAAATTCAAGAAATATTACGTATTTTAAAAGTATTTAGAAAAAGTATTTACTTTTTAATGACACGTGATGTAAAATATATGAGAATTTATTAAAATTGTCTTGAGATTCTGTGTAAAAAAATTATTATAGTTTTCCAAACATGAAATATATACATACGTATTTGAAAAATATGAACAAAGGCAGCAGGAGTTATGGAAAAAATCCGATAAGAGTAGTAAAAAAATTAGCAACATTATCAATATTTCATTTTATATCACTTTCTAGATAAGTATAGATAAACTTTTCCTTTACAATGATAAATATAATTTTTATTTGCTAGAGAGATGTGCGCATTTGTTTTCAGACAGATTTTTCGATATTCTTATAATATTTTTATTTTAAAGACATATATTTATAAAATGCAACTGCTCGCTTTTGCGATAAATAAATATAACAGAGACTTCTTTAACTTCACATGATTATAGATATATACTTCACTTCAACGTCGATACTTCAACGTTTACTTCCTGTTATCGACCATCTGTAAGCATGGCTACTTCCTATACATTCACCCGTAAATGTCCTACGTAGGATAACTGGAAACCTTCAGAATTCGCCTTTGATAATTATAACAGAATATATTGATCAATTATTTCTTGACAATACTATTATTCAAGTTTTATTATTTTTAATATATAATTAATCTATACTTAGTTAACAAATTATTGTTAATTTTATCATACAAAGTGCATCTCTTATAGGAGAGGGAAAGAAATACTTTTAGAAATTTTAATAAAATACAAATATTCAAGAAATTAATTTAAAAAATAAAAAGTCGAGTAGAAGAGAAGGAAAAAGTTGATATCCTCACGAGGATTAATTAATGAGAAATAAAGGAGAGGGAATATTTCAACCCTTGTACTTTAGGGCCCAAGATATGTGGATCCACTCCTGTCCTCGGCAGAAACAGAAAGAGAACGGGATTGGTCACAGAGAATGCGCGAGAAGTGCACTTACCGCGATGCAGGAGGGAGAAAGCGAGAGCAATGGTGGAGGGTAAGTTGCTAATTAGAGCCAGATTAAACGCTTGTCTGGGGAGCCATTTTCCTTGCCGTTCTTCGCCGTGACCGAAGGAGGACGAGCGGCGAAGCGGGACGGGGGATGAACGGAGAACGCGGAGTGAGGAAAAATGGGGAGGTTTGCGGGGGTGGCTGAGGCTGCGAGAAACGGGGGATGCGGGGACGGAAGGGACGACGAAACGCCGACGCCGGCGGGAGAGGCGGGCTTAATGAAAAGTGTTTGCCCCGTAAAAGTTAAGATTAATTGGCGCTCGGGGGGTGGTTACCGCGATAATCAGCCCGGACCAGTGGTTTTCAAACCCTCCTTGGTCGCCCTCCCGATCGCATTCTCTTTCGGGCTGCAATCGGGTACGTAAGCGAAGTTCCTCTCGAAAGAATTCATGCATTTCGCCGTATGATAACTTTCCAATAATATTATGTGTCTCAAAGAAGATAAAAAGTAATTCTTTTCACTGAATTCAAATGTAATGTTGAGATTAATTATAAAGGTAAACTTAAGGGAAGAAAATATGTTAATTAAATTAAATGTTTTCTTCTATAACACATAAATGTCATATTTTAATCAATTTGTGATTAGCGTTATAATAAGAAAGCATATACAATAATTAAAATCCTTTTCTAAGCTATTTTTATAATGTTAAAATATTCGATTCAAATAAAATAGATCTTACACTAATTTGAATGAATCTGAGCTTAAGATTTGCTTCTGCGCAAACTCGTTTAAAATGTGACATATATGTTTTTAATTTTTATAATCCTAGAAACTTGTATTATTTTAATTATACATACATAATTATAATTATACACTCTTTTGCTTATATAATATATTTATATCATGATGTGAAAGATGATTGATGAAAAAGTCATGAGAGAAATATTACTATAAGATTCTAAAAGCTTTCCCATGATCTCGTACAAATTTATTAAAAGTCTATCAAAAGTGATTTATGAAGCAGCAGTCTATTATCGGCGATAATCACACGGCGACATAATTAGAGAAATTTAATTACGCGTTTTTCCGAGCAGCGCTTTTCGTTTACGGTTGAGCACAGCTGGAATGGGAGGTTAATTTGGCGACACCTAGTTTCATTAACAACGCCATTAAAAGTAATGGCCGGTGAGGGGGCGAAGTCGGTCGCGAGGCCTCCTAGGGGGCTGGGAGATTCTAATTACGGAATAGGACTTCCCTGGTGGAGTACGCGTAAGGCAGGGTTGGGGAAGGCAGAGGAGAGATCGAACGACGGATACGGAGAGGGTGGACCATCGAGTCGAAAGACGCCATGATATTCGTTAAACGGCATAATTGCACCCTCCGGAGCGGACTCGCGTAATTGTGCAGAGCCCGACGACATCGTGAAAAACTTATCGTTCCTTAGAACTGATTATTGAAATCGCGCAATTAATTTCCGCATTTGAAATGATAGCTAGAAATGAACGGTGAGAAATATCTTGTTGAAATCTTTGTTACGTAAGTTTCAATGTATATATAAAAATATATGAGAAAGATAAGTATAGTATTACACGAATATCTGGATTAATGTACACGTATTAATATAAATTATGTAATGCGAGACAACATATAACCGAGCAGCTAAGAAAAGGAAGGAAATTTCTATAATTAATGATTTTTATTAATTACTGTACAAATTATATAATATATCTGTACGTGATTTTTTTATGTCCAAGTCGATAAAGCGATAATAGAGATAATTGGGAACACAGCTTTATTGGAAAACTTATAAATCGATTATATAGTTTTATTTGCTATTATTACTTCTTAATCTAAAGTGGAGAGATGTATTCGATGGCAATGATGACTTATTTATCTTTGTAATAAAATAGATATTTTATAAGCCTATTTATATCAAGAAAATTACCGCACAGTCTATATCTGATATTTACAGTGATTCATACGTATTTTTTTTACATTATCAAATATATTAGAAGTACTCATAATATCTCATTATTTCATGTATTAATAATAAATAAGAAATGTAAAAATATTTTAATTTATAAAACTTTATAAAGCTTTGCGAAATTATCATATATATGTTTATCAATAACAGATGATAATTATAATATCGTTAAATAATGTCAAATATTTTGAAGTTTGATAACAATTCAAAGTAACTTCAAATTTCCTAGAAGAAATATAACAATTCTTTTTTAACCAAATTTATAATCGCAGAAAAACTATATTATATCGTATGAATGAAAGTGTCTATAATATTAATTAATTTTTTATAAAATTTTGTTCATAATTTGCACAAAGATTTAATAAACAGAATTAAAAATTATTATATAAAATGGAAGATAAAATAAAGTAAATATATCTCATATGATAGTCTACATTAAATAACTTTTTAATAATATTTTCATATCACATCAGCTTATGAAATATCATGTATCACACGAGTAATAAATAATTGGAGAAGTTCCGGAATATTGCATCTCTGCTAGAGAACTGTGAAAGGGTTTTTTATCTCGCCTATCACATTGTTTGCTTTACGTTACATAAAAAAAAGTATGAAATATCCTAAGTGTCACTTTTGCAACATGTAAGTGAGCAAATTGAAATTAGACTGATAAAAGTATCACACGATTTTTGATAAGACGCAATTAACGATATTTACATAAATATAGACAATTCGCGATAAGCGAATATGCGACATCAATTAAGACTTATCAGTGGTCGGCGATAGCTAATCGAAACAGCAATCTTGATAATACTTAATTCGCACGTCGCGCTCCTTATCGTATCGGATAAGGAGCGCGACGTGCGAATTAAGTATTATCAAATTGTTAATTACTTTCGCCAAAAAGAGACACAATAGCGCATACAATGTTTTCTTCTTTCTCGCACTCATATCTACGCCCGCTAATACGTTCGCGAATTCTTGATTATCAAAAAAGCCGCGAAATCTAATCGCTTGCTAATTAACATTATCAAGTGAAGGGATAATTATCAGGACTTTGTACTATCGCGCCACGTATACATTATTAAAAATGTCTAACGTTATCGATTTAATGCGGACATTGTTATTTATGCAAAAGGCATTTACTCAAATTCTTGCAACAATATAATTTTTAATGATTAAACAAATGACACACACATATACTATAATAATATATATTTATCGTTAGTAAAAAAACGCGATTTATTTGCAATGGAATATTATTTTCTGATTATGAATAATATTTTTTTAAATACATGATCCCAAAAATTTGTTTTTAACGGGCATTCTTGAACAGAGTTTTGTTCAATCGAATAAAGACATGGCGGAGGATAGTGGAGAAGTTCTCTCGCTTATCGTGACGGAGCATAATCGGTGGTTAAAAATCGTTTGATGTTTACTCGGTAACCAAAGGTGACAGAAAGCTACCTGTTTGTACGTGCCAGCGATCCACAATACGATATACATATATGTTTACTACCTGCATGGACCCTGATATGTCGTCAGTGGCGTAGAATCTATACACGTCAAGGATTAATTCATATTATAAAGAAACGTAATCGCGTATATTATCAGAGTTTGTAATAAAAAGAGAATAGATAAAAATAGGAAGAGAAAATTTCAAAATATAGTTTACAAACTTATTATTATTCGAGAAATCTATTTTTTTCTCACGTAGATGTGATTAAAAGATATTGAAAAAATGACATGTAAAATAATCACGTAAAATGATGTTTTGCGATAGCTATTTTAATACTTTTCAATGTATCTAGACTTGCATTTTCTTTCGCTTTCAAGTATTTTTATTATTTATAAAAATAAATAAAATAAAAGAGATTTATAATAAACTAGGACACTTTAACAGAAATAATAATTACATACATATTTAATATAAATTATTTCGTTGGCTGAAAAGATTTCATAAAATGAAGAATTCTGTGCAACAAAGGCATGATTTATTCTTTGAAAAACTTGGGAAAAATACCTAACCCCTATTTTCTCGAATTCTTAGAAGAGTGGGTCAAACTAAGTGTCGCAATAAAATTTCAAAATATGCCTCGCCAAGGAAGGAGCTCCACGACACTGTAATGCGCGCGATAGCATTACTATACAGGAGTACGTAGAAACGTATCGAGAGACGAGTGAAAACGAGTATCTCGTGAGTGTGCTGGACGTGCCTCGACCCTTAAGCAAACATTCTTTCGTCTCTTATTTGGCTACATACGGGCAAACGAGGAGAGCGGACCATTTACCTTCCAGGCACCGTAGTCGTTCGTGGTAGAACCACGACGCAGGTGATCCATCATTTTTCGACTGTTAGAGTGTATCTGCGATACCTTCCATGCATATTTATATTCATATCGTATTATTAATAATTTTTAATAACTCTTTTACGCCGTTAAATAATTTTTTATACTTGTGTATCAATATATAATTATTGTATATTATAAAAATTTAGGTGTCCAATGATAATAAAAATAATATTCATGAGAAATGATGGAAATATAAAATAAAATAGAAATGTAAAAAAGAAGCATCCCGTTATATAATTTTCATTTCCACATTATTACATCATTGAACAGCATGTAAAACTCACAAGATCTACTTTGTAAAGTACTTGATAAAATACTTAATATATCAATTCAGAAAATAATAGATATTTTATAATTTTAACTTTACTATATATAATTAATCTATTATAAATATTTTATTTTATAATAAATTAATTTTTTGTTCTGTGTGTGATTGTTGAAATTAAACACATTACTAATCGTGGAATATTTTGAACGGAAGAGATATTTCTTAACATCAGGCGCTTTATGTCACCCCCTCTGAAAGCCAAATATACATTTCGATACGAGAAATAACCGATAAGAGGAACGATTACAAACGGGGTGTGATCTATTAGGCGACTATTAGGTGCCTGATAACGCCACACGTATTATTGATATAATACTTCATTGTATTGTGCAATGCTATCTGTGTAACGGACATCTATACTAATACGCATATCTCTGATCTGTCGATCACATTTTTTAGATAATCGATATTATCGCATACTATAAGTAATCCCAATGACTATATATATATTTACACAAGTTATTTGGATTACTTACGGTATGTAGTTAATTATTTAAAAAACTTATAATCGAGGAATATAAATAATATTAAGAAATTCTTGATATATTGTAAATGCAGCTGAGTATACACACGAGTATAGAAATTTTAAACCTTTATTCTTCGTTTTATATAATTCATTACGTGGGGTTAGTCAATAACTAAGAAAGATAAATGTAACCAAAAAAAATCTGTCGTAATTAGAGATATACTAATTTATAAAATAAAAAAATTTGCAAGAGATAATGGATTATTAGCAATCATCGAATAAGATAGATTCAGAGGGTTGAGTTTCTCAAAAATATTTTGAGAAGAAGATTTGAACGACACAAAAGAAATATATCAGTTCAATAAGATTTACAGATAATTACAGATAATTACAGATAATTACAGATAATTTGCCCGTAATCTTGGATCTCAATTTCATTTTATTTTCTTAATATTATATAGGAACTGTTAAAAAGACAAATTCAAAAAAGGACAATGAATTATAAATAAAATACTGCATTATGAGTTATCGTATTGCAGATTACGTGACGCAGGAAGATAATAGGATCTCGGCGAAGAAAACGAAATGTCTCGTTGACAATTTGGCCAATTTTACCACCATCTTTCAGCTGAACGGAGTCAGACTCAGTGGGTAATCATCGGACTTGAGTTACAATTAAATTAATGATGCGATAATATCGATTACAATACCGTCTCCGGTATCCACCGCGAGGCGCATCAAGAATTCCCAAGAAGACGCCGCGGAATCGTCCATCCGCTCGCACCCCCGCCACACATCTTCACGTCTATTTGCTTCTTCTTCCGACTTCCACGGTCACGTGGCGAGCATCGGTGCGTCTCTGTCTCACGTCGGTGCCTCGAACGACTTCTGATTGGTCGAGGGGGAAACTCTAGGGTGGCATCACCATCCCCGTCGCATCCGACGGAAGTGCCTCGCTCTGTCTCATTCCCGCCGCAAGGATCCGGTGGGTGTAGCTCTCGGACACGCCCGATCCGCGATGGGCGTAGTCAGAGCCAACTGCAACGGTTCCGTCTAGTGGGGAAGCTTTTTCGGCGGACACGCGGTCATCCGCAACGTCACTTTGCGATGCGACGCCGAGCCGCCTGCTCGTGTCGTCGGCCTCGTGTGAAGATCGTGATATAATCGCGGGATCGATCGAGAGGCGGTTATCGATCACCGAGTGCGGATGGCCGATCTATGAATCGGTTACCGATCACTCCGATGACATTCATGTGATACATTTTTGAAACTGTGAGAAACGTCGTTGAGATACACGCAGATGCATCATCTGCAGTAAATAATCGATCGGTTTGAGGAATCGTCTCGACCGGATGAAGACTTTATTCGTAATTAAAGATAGTTTCAATCAGTGTTTGTTTCAAGAATCATTCTGATACATCTTCATCGCTCAATTGTCATCGATCTTTTAAGCAGTTTTATTCTACGACTCGTTCGAATCAGTGTCGGTAGCATATAGATCATCATACCGATTACAAGTGGACAATAAAGCATCTAGTTTTGATTAGTGTTGATATTAAAAAGACTTAATCTCACCAGGAAGTATGTGTTAAGAGATTTACAGTGATCGCAGGATATGGCAGCTATGCATTACAACGCGCAGATGGTTTCGGAAGATTTGCATCAGCATCCGCGACATCTCTACAATCTTCAACAGAGACTCCAGGATCCCGGATCTTCGCCTAGATCGGAAGACGCTAGATCGCCGCTGAACAGTCGAGTGAGATCGCTCGAGGAAGTGCGTTTCGTAGATGCTAGATCACCGGACGTGACGGAAGATAGAGTAATTAGGTACCACGACGACACTGGGAGCAAACGTTTCTCCAAGGACCACGCGAGCCCTGGTTTCTTCCAGGACTCGGAAAACCCCGCTAGAAAATGTTTCAGCGACGAAATAGCGACAAATCGTTGCCGCGAGTCGGAAAGCTCCCCCGGAAGAACGTCCTCGCCGCAAAACTACATTCTCAGCTCGTCCAATCAGCACAGCAGCTCCATCGGCAAAACATCCTTCTGCATCGACGCGCTTCTAGGTCGAGCCACGAAGCAGAATGAAATAATAGATCAATCATCGGCCGATCGACAGAAAGCGTTCTCCAGAAGCCACGGGGTCCAATCCGACAGTCTGAACCTTAGCGGCATTCAGGAACGAGAATCTCCCAGCGCCATAAGATGCCCTGGAGAGCAAAGAACAACCCTGGGAAATCCCTTGAATCCTTTCGTTCAGCATCACGAATCCGAGTCGCCCGGTCTGGAGGCTCGAGAGAGACACTCCACCAGTCGCGAAACCGTTCTCGGTCTTCATACCGGCGAAACCGGCGTATCTGTTCAGAGGGGCCAGTTCAGGCCTGAAACGGGGACCAGCAACTATCGGAACGACCGACTGGAGAACGTCGAGGATGACACGTCTGTCGACGTGGATCCGACGCGGACCGGAAGCGCCAGTCCCGGAAGCAACGCGAGTCGCAGTGCCGCTTCCAGCCCTCCTATATCCCCCGGCTCGGAGGATCCGTCCAGTAATGGCGTCCTGGGCCATCAGAGTCTCGCATCCGGGCCTTACGGCGTGAGCGCGGCAGTGGTCAGGCAGAATCAGGGCCTTCTACTGCATCCCGCGGGACCACTTATCCATCCAGGAGGATTGTACTATCATCCGGCCAGCGGCAGCGCTTTCCACTCGATACACAAGGAGGGTCAGCCAATCGGCCATCCCCAATCCGGAGGGCCTCATCCTCAGCAGCATCACATTCATCCACTTCAGCTCGAGTGGTTCGCCCGGACCGGCATGTTGTATCCCAGATTGCCCGCGGATTTAGCCGGTGAGTGGATTGACACGATTAATCTGATTAATTACGACGGCTCTTTCGGATATCTTAATCTTTATAATATCTTAATCTGGTTACGCATCAAATATGACGCAGCTATTGCAGCTCTTGATAAGTATGAGGAAAAGAGATGCATTTCGTGAAAGTAATAAAAGTTTTGTCAAGTTTTGTTTTACGTTGTTTGAAATTTCGTGAATATACATTTTAAAGATCTCATTGTACTTTTTAAAAGAAAAGCATATTCGAAATGTATATACTTGATAAGAATTTAATTTGATAATAATATTGATAAAATTAAAAAATAATTAAAAAATTGAATTATTATTAGGATAATTCGATTGTAATAATATAAATTAACTTTGTCTGGATTTTTTTAAATAAGATAACGATCATTTAGTATAGTAATAATTAAAAGATATATGTGTACAACTGTTATATATAAATGGATAAATCTGATTAAACACGTGTCGGAATAGGAATTATTTTCTTCGCATTTATCATTTCTAATTATAAGCATAAATCATTCGAATTAGGCTTATCAATCAAAAGCGAAATGCTGATGCGTGTAATTAATTAAATAATATTATTACGATCGCCGCACTAAATAACGATACAAGCAATTAATCCCGCGATATCTGTGGTAAAGATCACAATAATTATCATCACTATAAAACAAGCAAGTTTATATAAGGACATAATACATTTTAAATTTCTCTTTGTGAAAATACATAATAAAGTAAAAAAAATTTAATTTTGTATACGTATAATACTTCTGTAAATTTTTTACAATGTATGTCAAAACAAAAAGAAAAGAAATACAATTAATTACACAGATCATTTTTTTACGTCAACATCATGATATGTTTATGTAATACATATTAGATATTATTTATGAGAAAAATAACAAATGCGAATTCAATTTTAAAAAATGCAAATTTCCAAATTCGATTTGCGGGCTATTTTAGTCATAATGGTGAATAAGATCGCAAAAATCGCAAGCACATCAATACAACTAGAGTATATATGCTTTTGTAAGAAGCACGACTCGACCTTCACGTTAAAACCATCAATCCATTTTCAATATCTGATAAATTAATGATTTGATAATAATTTGCGAGGAAATCGAGTATACAATCGATAAAAATCATTACAGTCGATAATAATCCTCATAAATCGCTCATTCCTAAGTCGACAGTGACGTGATGCCAATCCCCAACAAAATATGTCGATTACGATTTTATCGCCGATCGCGGATCGGTAACAAACAGCGAGCGAGATAGCGCAAGAATAGAGGCGAGAAAACCCGATTATAAAAAATGTTTATAATCGATTTTTAAGTCACGAATCTCCTAACAATAAGAATTTAAAGCGACTCTTAATTATCGAGTTTCTTAATGCATCGCAGAATTAAACGAATTGTCTGCGAATTAAACAGATGACAGATTAATTTTTTTCTGAGAATTTTTCAAGTAGGATTTATTTGAACGAATTTTTAATTTACCAAATTTAATTCGCGATTTGATTAGTATAACAAAATATCAAATGACATTGATTAATGACTTCGCAATCAAGAGTACTTTGTGAATAAAATATATATATATATATATTCGAATTTTTATTCGAAGAATCCGAAGGGAAATGCGTATATTGCGCAAAATCGAAATCCTCTTTGCGTAGGTGAGTGGATGATCGCGTCGGATGATATCGTCGATCGACGGTAACTCATGCGTGGGAGGTCGTGTTATGTTAGCTCTCGACGGCTATTACCAGCTATTAACTCGAAAGTGAGAGGCAACGTCGAAAGACAGATTGCCGCTGCGATGAGCAGATAGTACATGTTTACGTGTCTAATGTACCGCTCCACTAAGCCATATTGGCCGACAACTCAAATTTTATGATCTCGATAACACGGTGTGTTCGCATACTCATGATTTTGATAACACGGCTTCTTCCTAATTTGTAATAGAAATATTTAATGCAAAATATTATAAGAGTACCACAAAATGAGACATCAGCTGTTTAAAATTAGATATCTAATTTTGCGTAAATAAAATCTTAAACATTTTTATTAAAAAAAATTTTTTTATTAAAAGATAATCTCGTATTCTTTAAACCAACTACTTTCAACACAACAAATCTTCCAATCTTCTATTTTAAATAGAAAATCTCAATGTTTTTTATATTGATCCTAATTTTGATCCGAATTATATTTTATCTAAGATAATTTTACAATTTTTAATTAATCATTTGCGATTCTTTCTGAAAGGGAACGAATGGAAAGAGGTCTAAAATGTAAGTCTCTTCGCTCCTTGCCCATAGAATCCTTACTCACGAGGAAGAAGAACTGCATCCCCTGCCAACTAATTCGCAAACCTTGCCACGAATCACAGAACTGTCTCAAAAATACAAAGAAGGAAAAGACGAAGACGAGAGGGAAGAAAAGAGTGCTAAGTGACGACAGAGGAACTTCAAAAGCAAGGGGTTCGAAAAGGGGGGTGGGAAGAGGGGGAGGAAGTGCAACAAGGGACTTGGTTACCACGGTAAATTTCACGCTCGGAAAAAAGAGCCGTGGCCGCGTTGTCAGGCCAATCAGTCGAGGGCTTTTATCGAACAAATTGGTCAGTGAACGTATGGCGATGGCGGCGGTGGCAGAAGGAGGTGGGGCGAGGGGGGGAGTGGCAGATCCGGGGGGGAAGGGTTGACGGGGGAGAGACGAAGGGAAGCAAAAATGAGAGGCGGAAGGGCGGCGAGGATGCCGCGGACACAAGTGGCGGGTGCGCGGGGTATTTCCTGTCAGATGATCCTGATTGGTAGTTGCCGAGCAATCCAGCGTCGACCAAAAAAGACGAAAAAAAAAAAATCGAGCGGTGGCGTAAAACAAGCGCAAAAAAAAGGAAAACGAAAAAAAAAGAGACAGAGAGAGAGCGCACATGCGCGTGGCACGAAATAAAACGCGCTTCGAATACATCGACCCCCCCCTTCCCCAACCCCCTTGTTCCTTCCGCCCCCTCGCGTGCTCGATGGAGGCCATCGAGTCGGTGGGATACACGGCTCGACTTGTTAAAAATTGCCGGCGGCCGCCCCGCGCGCGACGTTTTGTAAATAACGAGGGGGAACCCCGGGGGGAGAGGGGGGGGGGAGGAACGCCGGCTTTTATTTGCCGAATATTTGTCGCGCGTTATGCCCGCGCGCGGCGACGCAACGACAACATCATGTTTCATCTATCCCAAGCCGCGCGTAACGGCGTATCGAAATTTAACTAGCGCGCTATAAACGGGGTGTGTGCACGTGTCGGGGGCCCGCGTATTGCACGGTGTACCCCCGGTGTGCCCGAGCGGTACCGCCGCCGACCCACCCCAAACCCCACGTCGGCGCCCGGTCGCCAGATAGTTATCCATATCGCGTTACGAATGGATGGCCCGCATCGCGGCCGCTCTAATTAGCGCGATTCTGCGGCCATCGATTGCCGCCCTCGAATGGAAATGGTCATTGAGACACAGCAAAACATCGTCGTTATTGTGACAATTGTATTACTAAAATTGCACTGGAAATGTGTATATACAATATATACATATATATATATGTATGCGAACAGCATATCTTGAGGAACAAATCATTTCAACTTTGGATATTGTTTGCATATCGTTTCTTAATTAAGGATTGTACCGAGGGGTGTCTCACTTATCAAAAATTTGTACATGTATTGCAAATTACCGAGAATTCTAAGTAATTCCGCATGTAATTATGTTAATTCTTTTTTTAAAATAAAATACAATATTTAAATATTAGTACTGTTTAATTTAGTAAGAAAAATGTAATTAGAATGATTATAAAAAGAAATGTTAAGAAAAATAAATGTATGAGATATTGTAAATCATATAGTACCAATGTATTATGCAACAATGTTAAAATTAATATTGTTTTTAAATTAATATTGCAAATATTTATAGTTGGAACGCCTAAATTAAAATATTATATTATAATAAAGATGTAACGAAAAGTTACGTGTTCCCAATTATAAGTTCAAAAAAATGTCTTGTTTTAAACTTCGTGATTAAAAGATTCAGAAATTTTTAAAAATTAACTTAAAAAACCATTTTTAATAAAAATTTCTTTTATATAAACTTGAACACACACACAACATATTATACAAATAAAATTAAATTAGATCTGAACAAATTAAATATCAAATATTAATGATTTCATAAATTATAATATTTAAAAATATATTTTTAAAAAAACGTCATAACAATATTGTTTTTACTTTTTAAGACGTTTTAAACTTGTCTGGGTTATTATTGTTTTATGCTTGTAAATCAATGCAAAGTAATGCGTAATTCCAGAAAAAAATGTACATGTATTGCGACAGTAAGACACCCCTCGGATTGTACTGAATATTACTGAAAAATTATTTCAAGTAATTTTAATTGGGTACTACAGAAAAATATTCAATGTTAATTCAAAAATTATCTGGTCCAAGAGAAAGAAAATTTGCGAAAAATATAAAGAACCTGATTTATAAAGATCTCACACATCTATCATCTCTTGTTAGATGAGAAGTGTTATTTCTATTCTGATACTCACAGGAACAAACTGCTCTTTTACATTATAAGCTATATTCAATATTACACAAAAATAACTTCAGATTGATAAATTTTATTATTTAAAATTTTATGATGGGCAAGAGATATCTAAAATATTCAAAAATATGCATTCGCATATTTATCTTAAAAAAATAATAGGATGGAATAAAATTAATAAAGATAACTCTTCTCTTCAATTCAGTTATACATTTTTTTTAAATCGGCACATATATAATCGTCAATCAGCGACGATCGACATCAGTCGATAGTTGGCTTTTTGGATTAACGTGTGTAAAATAATCATCGATTTTCCAATAGTGACAGTCACATGGACACCCCGACGATGATTAATTATTCGTGCGAGTTGAAATGCAATTGTAATAATTACTGTCCCCCCGCCGAGAACATAACGGAAAGGAATAAATTATTCATTGTAAATTTATAGCCTTTTTACATGATATGAGCGCGCGCTGAGAAAATCCTTAAGCGTTTTAACAATATTAATTGCAGGTATCGATATCAACGGTAAATACATAAATAATAGCGGAGGGCGCGATAAATCTCGCGTTCGATAAAACTGGTAGAGCGCGGTGATTTTTATTTTCGACACTGTACTTTACATATTTTACGACAATAATTTAATGATGGCGAATGTTTAATTTAACGATTATGAAAATGTAAAATTTTCGAGCTGACGTTTTATTTTATGCGTCTGGGCGTTTCTTATTTCGCAATATTGCCTGTTACATTATAATTTTCAATATGATAGCGAGTTATGGCATTTAAAATATAAATGTTAAATAAATATAAACGTGCGTGGTATAAGTTATGTGATTCGATTCTATTTTTTTCATTAGCGCAACAACGTCGATCGAGTAATAATATTTGCATAGAAGCGTTCACACTAGTTTCTTTTTTCGCAAAATCTCTTTTTCGTGAAATGTAAATAGAGTTATGAATTCCTTTTTAATGGCCGATGGTTTGTGAAGATATTTTTTCAAGTTAATGGGGAGGCTCTTAGGGCAGAGGGCGCAAACGAAATTAAAGGTATTTGCCGTCGAAGGGTGTCGAAGAAAAAACAGCATTGCCATTTCTTTTTGATGCCGCAATGAGATATCGCACAGCAAAATTAAATATCTTATGAAAATGAACGCTATATGGTTCGACAAACCTTTTTATACTAATTATATGAGCACTTCTGTACTTTATCGGTAAATTTTATTTGAGAACTTCATTTGCTTGTAGAAAATTGTTCACCAAAAATCAATAAAACAAACAATTTGTTCTACTTCCACGATATAATTAAATTAATAATATAAGATAAAACAGTAGAAAACAAAAAATCATGTTTAGAGTTCATTAATTTTAGTATATATTTTTTTTATTTTGAAATAAATTCTATCAGACATGCTATCTTTCCTTTATACAAAATATATTGCTCAATTATGGATTGTCATAAATTGAAATGTAGTCTTGTGATATAACGTTAAATAATTGTGATGATAATTTATTTCTTAAAGTAAAATGTGTAGAGTATTTTGTTATATTTAATCTTCGGCTATTTTCTTAAAAAAAAAAAAAAGTTGATCATACATTTATCCTTTCAATCGCTTCGTTTGCAATCAGCCGAATATATTCAAATCTATTGTATATATAAAGCTTACATCTGTATTATTAATTCGATATTCGTGGACCTAGAATGTGCGCCGTCGAATTTTCACGAAATCGACAACGTTCGGTCAAAGAAAACTGGAAGATTCCCCTCGAGGAACCGCAATTAAGGAGGATTCGTTTCTTCACGGGTATTTCGATCGGCAATTTGGCTTAAATCGACTTGACGAACCGTGAGGGTAGCGGCGTGACGATACGGCCGGAATCTCGTTTTTTTATTCTCTTCTCTTTTTTTCCTCTTTTTTTCGAACTGGTCCCGCCGTCCATACGAACGGGGAGAAACAATGACGAGGAGATGGCGGCGGAAACTGTACCAACAAAAGGGGGATGATACTCGGGAGACAGAGAGCGCGCGCGCGTGAGGGGTTGGCGGATGATTTAATTAGTTAATTGTGCGTCATTCATCCGTCTATTCATCCCCTTCGCAGCCTCCCGCGTCCCGGCACGCCGCTGCCACCTCTCTCTTCTGTCACCATACCGTTCCCATGGTAACTCCGCGGACTTATAGTCCGTTTAAACGGCCAATTTCGCGTTTTCGACGGAGACCCGCGAGAGAAAACCACCCGTTTTGCATACTTTGTCTCTTATAATATTATACACATATATAACATTATATATAATAATAATATAATATATAATAATTACAAAATATATTATATATATAATAATAAAATAATAAATATATATTATAATATATAATATAATATATATATATGATAAAAATAATATATGTGAGACGTCTAATAATTTGTGTAATAAGAGGAGAAATGATAAAAAATAATATTAAAGCAGACTAATTAAATCGCGCGAAACAACGGAAGGAACCTCTTACCACGTCGTTATTGTCGCCCTTTGTACTTTATACTCTAACATATGGCGCGCCGATTGCGGGGGATTAATCCTATTTATTCGGGATTTACAGCATTCCTATTAATTCGACCGCAGCGCTTATGGTGTTCCAGATAACTAGGTTTGCGAGGCTGATTGGACGAGATATCGCCGCGTTATCTACTTCCAGGGAGATTTAATCGGGTATTCATTTAAAATTACGCGATAAGAAATTTTTATGAGAGATAAGAGAAGGAAAGAGGGTGTACAAAGTTTACAAAATCCAGGATTGCAGATTAATTTATCATTGTCTAATTATTTTTAAAATAATGTTAGAATTTCGCAATAAAAATAGTCATTTCTACACATAATTATGACTTTGAAAAGTAGCAAAATGTAATTATTGAAATAATTTGTATTAGTTGTAGTTAGAAGTTTGTATATCTCACAATCTATTAATTACTTATAATATACATGTATTATAAGTATTATTTATGTTATATAAATAACCCATAAGAGACTATTAGTTATTTTATATAGTACTATTATTTTTTATATCTAGATGCGTTAAAAATATTTTTTTCTTGATCAATATCTCATATTTGCATGATCAATAAAAATTATTTCTTTCATAAACATATCTATCGCATATAATAATAATTATATATAGTAGAAAAAAATGATTTGTGTGTCTGAAAAGAGCGAAATAGATTTGCCCGACAGAAAGCGATCCTAATAATTTTTTTTTCACGCGTAATATCGGATTCATCGTAATTGGTAGTAGTTTGAACGTACGATAGGCTCTCCGTATAGGCGAGGAGTCGGCGTTGGTCGAATCAGTGTCGTTAGCGAGCGGCCTTCTCGTTCGATCTCGGGTCGCAACGAGGACAAGCCTGATGTCGATGTTGTTTCCGGATCGGAATTAAAGCTCGGCGAGAGAGTGGCAGGAAGCACGGACGACGAGCGCGGATAGTCGTAGGCGGGAGAGAGAATTGGGGAAAACCGATGCACACTCGCTCGCTCGCTTTTGCAACCGCATGTATACGTATAGAGAATGTATATATACGGCTGGCTGTATACATTGGAAAGCGGTGGCGGCGGCGGCAGCGGCAGCATCAGGTCCGCCTATAAGCGTATAGGTGGTAATGGCGTTTCTGAATTAGCTGCCAGCTAGTTTGGCCGTCCACAAGCAAACAGATCTTGGTTACCCGATGTGTAACATCCCGCGCGCTCGCTCAAACGCGCCATCCCGTGTCTATATACGATCTTGTTGGTAATACTATTCGCGTAGCTACGTGTGCGTGTGCGTGTATGCGAATATGTATGTGTATGCGTGCGTCGGATACGTGATGCATACGAAAGCTCCTTTCGCCCGCAAAACACCTTTGACAACTCTTTGCGAGCTTCACCGGGGAACCGGTTTAATTTTCCATGCAGCGGACCAGTTCTTTCAACCTTGTCCAAGTGAAAAAAAATACTGTTTTGATGGTAAAAAAGACTAGCCGTGACAAACAACCTATCGTGACGACTAGGACCAAAGATCGCAACCAAAGATTAATTGTTATGCTAAAGATTGATCTTCCAGAGCGATGGTTAAATTACAGTCAAAGTATAACGCTTCTAAGAATCAATCTTCTTCAGTACAATTGTCTAATTGTAAGTGTTAAAACAGGTACTCGACGCGACAATTCCATCCGGAAAGAAGCTTGCATCTATTCGGCGACGATGCGCGAGAAGATGGCGAATCGGGCGAGTAGGGTAGGAATGCGTGTGGCAAGAATAAGAAGTAACATCGCGGATGTTTATGGCGTGATTTGTGGCGAGCTCGCGAGCCCGAGTTCGGGATTAAATTCAGCCATTTCGGGTAAGGAAAATAGCCTGATAAAACTTGCCCAACTTTTCCACCCTTTCTCTCCTTCTCCTGCTTTCTCTCTCTCTCTCTCTCTCTCTCTCTCTCTCTCTCTCTGATTCCCTCACTCTCTTTATCTATCCATCGCCATTTCTCACTTGCTCCTGCGCTCGTCCGGCTCCATCCCTGTCTACGACCATCCCCGGCACCCACGTCGGGGGTGGCTATCGGACGGCGAAAGGGTGGCGGATAGCGACTCGCCTAGATTCGTTTAGCTCGGATCTGAGGGGCAGATAATTCGGGGGGCGGAACACGGCGAAGGGGCCCCGGGGACCGCGGGCGGAGCTTGCCGGCGACTCACACACGCGCGCACGACATAGACAAACACATCACTATGCTCTTTCATACACATACACACGTAAACGGACAGGTTATAACACAGCCACGGAAGCAAAAGCTGAGAGAACGCACCACCGACGAAGTCGTTACCAACCCCTTCGCTCGCTCGCCATCCTCCCACTCTCTCTCTCTCTCTCTCTCTCTCTCTCTCTCTCTCTCTCTCTCTCTCTCTCTCTCTCTCTCTCTCTCTCTCTCTCTCTCTCTCTCTCTCTCTCTCTCTGTCTCTCTTGTGTCCTATTCATCCCTGTCTTCCTCTCCTCTGTTCGAGACGACGAGCGCGCGCGATGCAAGCCGGACGGAGGGTACAGCGGCACGGTTAGAGGTATACACGCCGATTTAGGACGCTAATTCCAATTTGCAATTCGCTATTGGGTAATTGCTGCCCATTAGAGGGAGGCCATTTTCGGCTGCCAACGTAGACCAGCGTAGAACCGCGTCCACGACAGCTATGTATTCTATGTGAGAGCGGACTAAGCGCAGATCGATGCACCTTCGAGTAAAATACGAACCGTCAATTATTTTTGATAAAAAATAGGATCTTGAATTAAAATAATGTCCCTCTAATTCGATGACAAAAGAGACAAAAATATCTCTCTTATCTAGATATTAATTTTTTCTATATCTTTATTTTGTTTTTAATTTTTTATTTTATCTTTGATGATAATGAAAGGAATGCTGCCAGAAACTTAAATGAGTAATTAATTCAAATAGAAAATATGGTAAAAGGTTATACCTCATCAATCATTTTGATTTTTATATATTATAATGGATAGAATAAATTAGAGAAGTTTACTTTGTTCTCTAACCGTGTAATCTTTGTTTTTAATAAAGTTATATAAACTTATATGAAATTATATAATTATTTTATAATTAACAGTGGAAGTACTTACATTTTGTAACATAATATGTCAAAATTATTAAAGCTGATAATCGAACTGTTTATATACATTACACTTAAGATATGTTATTTTTAAGTTTAAAAAGTGGAAATTTTTGAAGTGATATCTCAGAAATCAAAAGAACGTGATTCATACAAAGTACACGTGATTCAAGATTCTATCCATTATAATAAAGAAAATTAAAATAATAGATAAGATGTAATCTTTTCGCAATATTAAAATATTTTTAAAAAATAAAATATATGATAATATTATATGATATAATATGTAATCAAAATATTTTACCACGGAGAAAATATAATGTCGTGTTACTTTTCTATCGTGATATATGAAGCATTTGGGTCATTCATTTGAGTAACGCGCCACCGTTCGGGGCGGCCGACGCACAAAAAGGACTAAAAACGAAGGTGAAGTTTCTGCGGAAGCTCGGATCGAGTAATCAGTTTTAATTAAGCGTACCTTTCGCTCGAGAGTTAACGAGGGTAGTTACTCGTTAGCCCGAGATACCGTGCGACCCTATAAAAAAAAAACGGCGCACGAGATCGGATCTCGGCTCGACAAGAAAAAAAGTTACATTCGGATGATTAATTCTGTAAGTATTACATAACAATCACCGTGCAAAAGAATTAAATTTTTATACTCGCGATATCTTGAATTCTTGCATTTGCATACATTATTGTTATTATTAAAAGACAATCAAGTAATATAAAATTAACGAAATGGTAAAGTAAATTATATTTTAATGATATTTTTAATTAATTTAAGAATATAATTAAAATTATAATAAAATCTCAAGGATGTGCTGGTTCATCTTATTCTATCCAGTATCCGTTAACGATGCAAAAGAAAAATACGCTACCACATCGTCGCCCTTCATTGAGGCGCAAGGGTATTCATGCGACCGGTAGAGTGTAATTTTTTCGGGGAGGTATAAGCTACAGAGGGGATGGAGCGAGAAAGAGTAGCCGCTTTAAGTACAGATAATAGGTGGTGTTTACCGCCGCGATGATCGGCACTATTTAAGGGTGGCCCGGCATGAAGCGGCCGATGGGACCCCAAATAAATTAAATTATCATGATAAAGGCCCCTTCTATCGTCCCTCTCCGCGACACCCCCCCTCGATATAAGAGCGCGAATGGTGATTGTCCACTCGATAAAGTCGCCCTCCTCATGTTTACAGACATCTGTCACAGTTTGCGCATTTCCCGATCCCGATCGGACGCACAGTGTGCCAAATGATCAATTTTGGCGGGACACGGTGCATTCGCGTGTCAATGAAATTAGGCCAATTCGAGCGCAAATGTATCGCGCGAAGAACTGCACAGGAATTAATGGTGGAAATTCATTACAAAACGATATATATGCTTTTCGGATTTATGTAAAGTTGATGCAACTGTTCATAACAGTGCATAATAATAGTGAAAAGGGAAAACGTTACATGTAAAGGAAAATGATCTTTAATAATGTACAATATATACATAATTTTAATTTTTTTTTTTAATTTTTATAATATAAATGTGTACAGTTATCGTTCGTACCATTTTGCTTCTCGATTATTTTTATCGACTTTGCGATTGCACCTGATTGAGTTTATTTATCGAAACGAGGGAGAGGGACTATTTGCAGTTAGTTAGCGCTATAGTTAACGTAGCGTCCCTATGATGAAGGGGCACATACCGTATGTTAGGTGCCAACCCCCTCGATCTCGCATGGCGAACAATTTCTTTGGTACGTCTGCAACGTGTTTTGCCGATTAATGCGACGATGGCTCAATGAATAATTATCGCGATGAGCCGACCAATTTTGATAACGAAGGGTGCGATAATTTATGACGGCTGTTTGTCATTTCTTAAACTTTTAAAGGATAGTGGATGCGACACTTAAATGTCTGAAACTCGACCGGTGTTGTTTGTTTTCATCCCAAACAAATTCAAATTTTACGATCTTAGCAAACAATTACTATTCAGAATTTTGATATAATCAATAAAGTTCTGATCATCCACAAAGAATTCTATAATTCTTGATATGCTTAAAAAAATTATTTTGGCAATTAAAATGCAAAGTTTCAAACATATGAAGTGACAAGTTCAGGCATTTTTATATGCAACAATCGATGACAACTTTTTCATTTCAATTAGAATTAATTCTAGTTATAATTACGCTATCTAAAACTTGCAAGAGAATGCCGAAAGAAATTTTTACGAAAACTTAGAAAACTGTCATTGAAAGAGCTTGCAAATCGCCAGAAAATCTCTTTACCTCTATTTTTATTGTTTCGAGTATTAAATTTAATCGTCAGAACTCTTAAAGAGCTATCCAGAACTTTTAAGGAAATGCTAGATTTCAGATATGTCTCCACAATGAAATCTGTTTCAATATTGTTATTCTTACTAATACACCATTTCATAATTGCTTGAAATTGATTATTAGATAAATATTATTTAGAGTTGATAAGTATCTTGAACTCAATTTTATTTTATCAATCTTTTGACACAGTGACTAAAAATAAGAAGAGTAAGAAAGAATATGAAAGATCTGTAAAGAAAGATATGTTTATCTTAAATATTATAACAAAGTACAATGGAGATAGAACGATACGTTGCTGCATGTTGAAATTTTTTGGACAATGCATTTTAACGTATGATATATGCAGCGTGTCACGAGTATCTAATGGGCACCGCGTAGATGGTGTCCGCAGACGATGAAATTGAAAAAGGGATATAAAAATAAATCATGACAGGACGAGCGAGGAGTGCAATGGTGCAAATAATATAATTGTCACAAATCAGCGGGGAGGGAAATCATCGGTCAGGCCATATGTGCTCAGCAGGGGAAAGGGGAGAGGGAGCCAAACTCCACTTCGTTCAACGATAAATAACCCAATAAATGTGCTACAGCACTAAATACTAACAACTATCAAATGTAGTCTGTCACGTCCCTCGCGCACGTGAACAACTGTCAAAAATCCTCGGCGAGCTTAGAATTTTTTTTTAATTCGTAACAATAAAAAACATTGAAAATAAGAGTTTAAATTTGCACGAGATAGGAAAATTTTCATGAAAAAATTATCTAAACAATTATCACTGGAATTTTTAATTATACCACAACTTATATAAATTTCTTCTAATATATTTTTATATACTCTATACAGACTCTTTTATATTTTTCAATTTCTAGATGCACTCAATGCTTATTCATTTTTCATAATACTTGTGTTAAATTTGCGAGAGCACGTCGCGTAAGATCCCGTTAATGCGACATCGAGATATCGGAAACTGCCGCCTATTTGTGTGTGTCGGGGATGAAATCGCCCTATATCAAAATACGCGGGTCTCCACTATTCGAGGGAGAGCGAGAGCGTGCGTATATACCTGCTCGTACGCAGCTTAGTGAATCACGCGCGCGACCGGTAATCCGAATGCGCTCGACTAAACGCCGCCATGTGTACAAACACTGACAGCCGGTCACGCACTTGCTAGTTAAGTTACGAGGGTGCTTAAGCCAGTGACGCAAGGCCTACCCCCGCTGTTAATCGTGGAAACCCATCGTGGACACAACGCTCAGCAACAACAAAAACACGTGACAAAAATAACGACGTCTCTCGTACACCAAATTTTAAGCTTTCGTGTGAATTTGAAGTCCGGAATTATACTTCAACAACTTCTGTGTTATCTCGAATGTTATCTCATCTTATCTGCTTGTTTTAAAATAAATAATTCGTTTTAAATAGTTGTAATAATTTTTTAAAAAATTTATAGTGATAAGAAAATAGATTGTAATTTATATATTATTTGGCATCTTGTTAATATATAAGGAATAATATATTTAAATTGCAACGAGAGAGAAAGGCAAAATAGCTCTGGGTGATAAATTGTTAACTTGTCCATGTATCTATCGTGTGACGCGATGATTGCAATACTATCATGTTTGTATCGCTGATAATTTCATCAGACTCTGTAGGATCCTACGCCCATGGTGCTATAAGTCGCCGATCCTCCCCTGACCAAGAGTCATTCACGGGGCTAATTGCAGGGGCGGCTTTCCGCCCTATCGTCTAACCCCAAATCATCCCCCGGTAATCCATAGGGATTTACACTCGCGATAATTGCATTAGCATTCAATGATTTTTATTGGATCGCGATAATGAATCATTTTCGCTCTCCGAACTGTTTGCCGGACTAAAATCATCAATTCAATTTGTGACTTTCGTCGAACAAATCAATTTTTTTTAAAATTCTTTTTATTGCGAATTTGTATTATGCAAGAGTCAACATAACGTTCGTTAAAAAAATTATAACCATTCGTATAATTATTTACGATTTTGATGCTGTACGAAATAATAAGAGCATGATCTATTTTCGTATTACGTATCTTAATTAGGGAATATTTCAATTTATCGGTTATTATCGCGAATATCGTCACTCGAATTAATTGTAACGCAATCCATGTCGTATAATTGCATTTCTTTTTTAAATAGAATATTATTTTTTTGCAATAGGTTGCGCGGCACAGCATGCATTGTTGGGCAAGACCAGAAGGCCAAGGACGGCCTTCACGTCCCAGCAGCTCCTCGAATTGGAAAAGCAATTTCGACAGAATAAATACCTCAGCAGACCGAAGAGGTTCGAGGTCGCAACGTCGCTGATGCTCACGGAAACGCAGGTAAATCGAGATAATCCCTTTTTAACAAAGGGATGTTATAATATTTTCTTAATTCGATTGAAATCAACAATTTCTGACTCACCGATACCTGCAATAACGGAGTTGTAGTACACGGCTCATTGATCTGAAAACAAAATATTCAAATTATGTATATACATGTGTGGGGGGGGGGGGAAGGGGGTATATATGTGTGTACAAGTGTTTTGAAAATCTGGAAACGAATATCTCTATGTAGGTAGTTTAGAAAAAAAATATTTTTAGGTTTTACCTCACAGTTGCCCCGATGTCGCCCGATGCCTCCCCGGGCCTCCTCCTCCTCTCTTAGTTCATGGTAGCACTCACGACACTCGCGAAAACACGAATAATTACGATTGTCCGATACTTTACTTACATGGCATTCCCGACACGCGAAACTTTACACGGCACTCCCGACACGACGCGTGAGACACACGCGTATTTCGCGAACATTGCACTTGCAATGAGAAATAACGATGCAAAAACTATAATCGCACGAATCAATGTCCGTTCGACACTCGAATCTCGCAGTCAAACTCGCGCGCAGCTTATCAGCAATGCCTGTAACATAAAATAAAATAAAACATTACTATTTTAATTTTTATAACATATTATTATTTTAAAATTTAACAAATTTTCGCTTTATTAGTATTTTTGACAGAAATCAGCTGATTAAAGCGTTAATTTGCTAATTAATTTTTTAAATATGTTAAAAAAATTAAAATAATAATATGTTTTAAATAATATGTTATAATATTTTTGACAGTTATCAGCTGATTTCTATCAAAAAATATTAATCAAGAATAAGGTATTATAAATTATAACATATTATTTACAACATATTACTATTTTAATTTTTTACCATATTATTATTTTTAAATTTAATTAGCAAATTAACGCTTTAATCAGCTGATTTCTGTGAAAAAATATTTTAATCGAGTTTAAACAAACTATATTATTTTTTTTTTAAATATCATTCTTTTTAATACAAAATTGAAGAATGGCGCGCGCTTGTGTTGTTCTAGCAATGTTAAATCGCCCATTACCTCTTTCGATATCCGAAATTCAATGACAGCCATAAGCTCATGAATCATCTCTGTCTTTCACGCGCGATAAGTATCGCACGATAAACAATTTTTATTAGTCACAGAGAAAGAGACTTAACGTAACGCGCGGAATCGTGAATCACCTAATATAATTCCACGATAAAATATCTCTATGTAATAAAAGGCCGTTCCCACTGCAGAAAGCGTGGAAAAAAAAGGAATAAACCTGAAGCAATTATTTTGTCGTAATTTTCGTTTGACGTTATAACAGCTGTCATACAATTGTCATCGAGAGATTAGAAAATTATGGCCTTTTTACGTCACATCTATCTATTCTCAAAACTATGAAAGAATATTTTTCCGTAATAGCGTATCTCCTCGATTGATACAGAGGATAGTTTGCGGAGGATGCGTTAAGAAATCCAATCGGTTATTTCCCGAGTTAGAGTTGGAAGTCGAGTTAGCTCGTCAAGAGTCGCTTCGACGAGGAGGAGTCGAGCGACGTCGCGTCGTCGGTCTGTAAATAGCGCGAAAATGGAAATTCGCGAGAGGTCACGCGAGCGCGACGGGGAAAAAGGAAGAGACCCTCTTCGAAAAGGAGAGAAAATCCCTCTCCGAATAATCCGGTCCGCCGCCCTTCCTCCATCCGGAGCCGGCCGTGTGCACGCGCGAATCCTCTCTCGCATAGTTCAACAACTTAAACATAACTCCGAAGCTTACGAGCCCTGACGGATCGCTCGGCAAACAGACGTGAAAGTCTGAGTTATGGCGGGCTCAGTCGCTGATTTGTTTCGATATTTTACCGATTCTCTGCCTCGCCTCCATCTCGGCCTCCTTCCTTCCTACCCCGGAATCCTGTTACCCATTTCACAGTTCGTCTGACTTCCGCGCTCGCAGAAACGCGATTACCGCCGATTTACCGTCCAGGTGCGAGCTTGGAAAAGTATCGCCATGTCCGGCGAAGAGTGCATTTATTTGAAAAAGATTTGAGAAAGACCAAAGGTCTTACTTGCAATAGATATATATCTCTCTCTTTCTTCCTCTTTCTATATATATACAAATATCTGGCGTTATCAAGGCAAACAATTTTGTTAGATAAATGCCACATAATTTCTAAAGATTTCCCCAAAGATAAGAAATAATAAATATTAAAGAAATAGAGGAGTCTAATGTCATTATCATTGAACGGAGAAATTACATAAAATGCACTATCTCTTTAAAAGATTAAATGCGAATTTTTTTCGATGAATTATACATTTAATGTTTTCTCCAGACGATCGTTCGCCTTTGGACTCTTACCAAAAGTAATTTGATGTTTAACTTGCGACAGGGATTTCCTGCTCGCCGGAATTAATTAAGATCTGCTAATAATACTCGCGATTAAAAGATATCGCGAAATCGCGATCGTAATCATTTGTAATAACACGTGAATTGCAATTAGCGCGATTGCGATCGAAGTGATATCGCCGATTCGGAGCGCTTTCGGTGTTCCATGATTCATTCGTCGTTCGGTTTCCCGTGTACAAAGTGTCGATTAATTTCGATTCGTGAGATAATTTACAGCACGATCTATTTCTCCTCTGTCTCTCTTTTTTTTTTTTTTTTGCTCTCTCGCCCGCTCGCTCTTCATCGCTCGTCGATTTATCGACAATAAATATTTATTTTCGCACGTCGCTTTTTTTCCCACCTTTAATCCATTTTTTTTCGACCGACTCGCTCGCGCCTTCTCGTTCCCCTATACTCACCCTCTCCCCCTCTGTATTCGACCCCCACGCTTGTTTACCTCGCGCTCCGAATTATTTGTTAACGCGACGCGAATGATTTACGTAAGTCCCTGCAAGTCGTAGCGTTTCGCCTATCAAATTATCCAGCTGATTGAGAAGCGATGGCACTCGCTGTTTTTCTCAATAATAAAATTCTAGACTAAGAGAGATAAATATTTTCATCATAAAAACGCTTTTGATCTTTAAACATTCGATTACATCATGTTAAAAATATTTAATAATTATTTCTTTTTAATTTTTTGATTTGGTGTAAAAATATGCGTTTTTTTTATAAATTTTGTATGTCGTGTGTACTTTTAAAACTTTAATTATATAAAGATATATTTTCGGAGAGCATCATTAGAGAAAGACTATACACTTTATTGCGAGGATTGGGAATTTAGGATTAATCTTGCCACACGGAAGGAGCCTTCGCATCGCGAGAATTCGGTGAAACGTTCACGGATTTTCCCATTCGTATTCGTACGAGAAAACTGCGCTCCTATATGCGGAGGGTAAAGATATAATACGGTCGGTGTGCCTGGAGGGGATTGGCCCGGGCGCATGATATGTTGTCCGAAAGATTTACATCGTTTTCTTACGATTGGGGAGGAAAAATCGAGTCCCTGTATCTGTCTACCTGATTTACGGCGTCTCGCGGGGTGGCTCACGTAATGTTACTCGCGCTTATGGAGTACGCATTCGCCAAATTAAATCGGGCGTGGATCGAACGCGTCGAGATTGAGACACTTGCGTCTCCGCGATACATCGTCAGATAATTAGGACTTTTCAAAACTGATATCGACTCGAAATCAAACTAGCAAATCTTTCAATTTATGTAAACGTATCTACGAATAAATTTTTATCATTTAATATCGGGTTCTCATTTAATATCACAATCAGGTGTGTGTATGCGTGTATGTATGTGTGTAGAAAGTCCAAGGTACTTAGTAGATTATCGTTTATTTTTTGGTATTTATCGGTATTTACATATAGAATAATCGATAATCGCTTGTGTAAATAAGAAGGAAATGATTACTTTGCGATAGAATAGTTTGATGTGTTGAAAAATTACATGAAGATAATATATATGCGTCACTTTCTTCTCTCAAATGTAATTAATTACGATATAATGTTAAAATAGATAAATTTGATGTTTTTTGCTCCATATTTTAAATAATATTTATATTTTGTAATAAATAAATTCAAACAGAGATGCTATAATACACAGAGAATCTTTTTTTTTACGTAAAAATTATTTTGTAATTATTTATAAAATTATCTAAAATTAAATGCGATAAAATATAAATGATATTCAGTGCCCAAATATTTTATCAGAGCAGATATCGCGTCCGCTATAGTTCCACGTATTAGTTCCACGAAATCGCTTATCGCCGTGCAATTTCTTTAATCTCTGCGTCGCGAACGCTTCGACTGATGCGTAATATATAATTTCGATAAGTTTTATCCCGCATCGATCAGTAATTGCACGGTACACTTTCGTTACAGGTGAAAATCTGGTTTCAAAATCGTCGAATGAAATGGAAGCGCAGCAAAAAGGCGCAGCAGGAGGCTCGCACGAGCGGGAAAGTCGAAGAGACCGGAAGCGCGAGAAGCACCGAGCGAGATACCGGAAGTGACGTTAGCGTGAACGCGCCTGGAACACCGGAGGAACCCAGAGGAACGCTCCAGGAAAGTCAGAGAACCGGGACGGATCTTCAAGAACCTTTGTATCGGCCTTACGTGGTTTAAAGGATCACCAGGGGCACGTTTAATCTTTGGAAGACCAACATTTCTCAATAAATAAACCGCAAGCATTTTTGCCGATATAGTTCTGTTTTTATTTATTAATAATATTTTATAGTAAACAGATCACGAAATGTTTTTCTCTGTTAATTATCGTTCATTTAACAAAAAAAATAAAGAAGCAAAGAAAACAGGAAAAAGAAATATTCTTTCGAAGGATAAACTCTCGAAGGATTAAAAAAGATTAAAAAAGAAAATATTATATATTGTTGGCCCTCCAACGATTAGAAAAATGCAAATATCATCAATGATTGTGCTTCTTGGAAAATCAATTTGTTAAGGAAAATCATTATTTCAGAGTCTTTAAAGATTCGAATATATAAGTTTTGCTTATTAAACCGCACAATTGTTTCTATATAGATACTTTCGTAGTAAAAAGCAAGAATGTTTCGCTTTATCATCGATCGCAATATAATTTTCATAATCAATTATAACAGATAAAACCATGATTTATAAAGGAGAAATTGAAATCAGCACAATTTTTTGTCAGGAAAAAACGTAAGAATTATTTTGTGTGCATCAAAATTACCTCGGTCTTTATCAATTTTGATTTCCGCTTACTATATCGACTATAATTTTTTACAAAAAAAAAAAAAAAAAAAGAATAGTTGATCTCGTGTATATATACATATATCTCATCTCTATAATTTTTTTGCACCAAAAATCTAATGTAAATAATTGTGAATGAGATAGTATTCACATACACACGATCATTAACGATACCTCGCTTATTAATCACGGTTATTAGACATATACGAGCATCATTACTGATTCTCGAGAAGCTCAAAATAACTGGATATTGGTGGTATAATCGGATTAATCTTTTACAATCTGCTAGAAAAAAGCAGATAGATAATTGCTAAAAGATCCATATGTCGAGTAACCATACAATTGAATGGTATATCGACGTGACAGCAAAGTCTGCTTCGAAAATCTACGAAAGCCTCGAGACGGATGCCATTTAATCTAAATCCGTCATGTACATAGACGTTCTAGGGACTATTTATTCTGTGTTCGCTCGGCTTGTAAAATAGAGACGGCAGATAAACGCTGAAACCGCGACGTTGTTAATATAAACGATGTAAAGAGGAGACACATACACAGGATAGTAGGATCTCTATCCTGTCCAGGGTTATAAGCGTTATTCGAGTATTGTCCTGTATGAGTGCACGAGCGAGAAGCATGTATTTATAGCATACAATGTGAGTGTAAATATTATCCGCATAGATTCTAAGTTAGCGAATGCGATGCAGATACACGGTATGATTATCGCGAGAAGTTCCTAAATAAATTATGAAATCGAACAAACTCTCGCTGCGTCTTTTTCTTTTCCCCCTCGAATAATTTTTTCCCATTTTTAATTGTTTTAATTTAACGCTTTGTAAAAAGATATTGTTTTATGCGTTTGCATATGGATTATTTATCTAATAAAATACACTCAATTGTGATTACTCATTTGATTTAAAAATAATAATTAATAAACACACATTTGAAATTTTCTTTTCAGATTAAAAGGAACAGTAAAAATATTACCTAAAAATATATACATATATGTCGACGTTTTTCAAATTAAATTATATTATTTTTTATTTAATTTAGCACACACTTAATTCGAGTTAAAATTATACATTTCAATATTTTATAAAATCAATTTGCTTTTTTCCTAGTTTTGACAGAAACACTGTCAAATATATTTTTAAAAATCCGGAATTACATAATTATCAGAATATTAAATTTTACTTTACACTTGGAACAATAAATACGCGAGTCCGCTTGTATTGAACCGCGTGTGCGAGGGAGCCGGGAGTTATCTCCTCATGTTATTTGCATGATGGCCGCTGATTGGTATATGGCTTGTAAATGAGAGGCTTCATCCCCCGGCGGACGGCCCTCCCGACTGGTTTGGTTGGTGCTCGAATGGAGAACCGAACGTCGTGTTTCGAAAGGCACTCGAAGGAGCCGCGCCGCGTCGCGTCATCAGTATTTATGATATGCTAATCCCCAGTTACGAATTCCGCGACATTCCGCGGCGGATCCGACGGCGGAGAGAGAGTTCGCTCGTTCGGAAAACGTCAACGCGACCGGCGCAAGAAGGAGGCAAAGTCGTATTTGACGAACGCGGATCGATGTCACCGCTTCCCCGCGCTGCCATTTCCTTTTTCCGTTTTGAAAGCCCGAGAACGCGAAAATCACGTGAAAATCGAGGACACCGAAAGTATGTGTGTCTATATCGATGGATTGGGAGTTTCAATCAAACGAGAGATACGAGTGTGAAGAGTATCGTAAACGCGAATTGACATATTGCAACTCGGAACGGGGCAAATATATAGTTACTTGCAAAAAAAAAATTTGTGTAAATATATATTTGCAGTTGATGAAACGGTAATAAAAAATTAATTTATTGAAAAAAGAAATATATTGCTGAATTTTGTTGAAATATTTTAGACGATTCTCGCAGCACTTTCCATTCGCGAAAATTGAAAGGAAAAAATTATTCCAGTCGAATTCCGGATCACCAAACATTATCGAGATCACGCCTCGTCCGAGTGTTCGAATTTTCTCGCTTATACGTATATTTTCCTCGTAATTTCGCTGCCGCGCAGATTTTTTTCGTCAATCTATTCGTTGTTCTTCTTATTACCGATTCGAGACTGCCAATTCCTTCCCCCCTGCTCGTCCTCGTGTACCATTCCAATTTTTCGTCTTCATCTTTCGGTCGTGAAAAATCCGTGGCGAGAGCAACTCGAGCGAGTTTTACTCGGGCGTGATTATTTGCGAGGAAAAATCTCCGGGATTGTGCCCGGGACAGGCAGAGGCCAGAACGATCTCGGGAACGTTCTGGCATGGCGCCACGTCTCCGTTTACGCTATGGCGCGGCGTGGCGGAAAAAGGGAATGGCCATAAAGCTTTCTCGAGGAATATGCCGACGACCCGAGGAAGCGCGAAGGCGTGTTACCGTGACGCTCTCTCGAGAGAGAGAGAGAATTAGCATAACGGCCAATCCCGCTTCGCGTTTTCCGCGTGTTCCCTTCTTCCGGTTTGAGAGGGATGAAGGGGACGGAAGTGGATTTATTTGCGTGCGGACCCCGTTCGCGGACGGCAATTTAGCGAAAAACGTATTACACATAGTACGCGTCAATCTTGATCAATCTGGAATAATTGTATTAGTTCTTCGTGATTTATCTGTGATTTAGTCTTTTTTTTTCGCAGCACTCTAAGTCGACGAAATTACTATTTGAGTCAAAGAGTGTTTTGCTAATTTTTTAATATATGTATATTATATATACACACACACAAAAATTGATCTATATTTTCCGTATAAAAAATATAAAAAATATATAATTTAAATGAGTATAAATTCGAAAAAAGAGAGGATTGGATTCATGATGAAGAACATGAAGAAATCTTGAGGTGATTCTTAATTATAAAACACATGGTATCTTACTTTTAAAATGCTCGAAAGATGATTTGAAATCATCCCATTTCAAGTTAAAATCGTTTTAAACTCTTCGAATTTGATCCTACTTATAATAATTGCAAGAATCTCAGCAATGTTTGATGAATGTTACATCTCGATTAACTGATTTCGCTCGTATCTATCTATTAACGGAGGCTGGTCCTCATCGAAAAGGAAGTCGAGAGTCGTCGTTGTTGCAGGAGAGGATTGCGAAGACAGCGTGCGGGAGGGAGGAAAAGGGGGGTAGTTCGAAAGGACGTGGCGACGACGAGGGTGGGGCACTCATGTTTATATGCATTGTATTGCTAAAACCCTTTTAACCGAATTACATTTAGCGATTCTAGTGCCGCTTCTATATGTCTGCGTAACTTCCCCCTTCCTCTCCTCTCCCCGATTTCTCTCTCTCTTTCTCTCTTTGCGGCTTTCCTCGCTCTATCTCGTTTCATCTCGCCCATCTCCCATCTCTCTTCAACTCGTTTCGAGATGCGGCGTGTATCTACGTATGCGAAGAGCTACTCCATCCGCCTTCGGAAGATCCCATACGACGACGGTGGTGAGCTGATGGCGAGGGCGATGGTGTGAGGGGGTTGGTGGACCGAATGGATGGGGGAGGTGAAGGGCGGGGGACGGGCGCGATGGGGCTGGATTCCAAGAGTCGGAGAACGGCATCCCTGAATCCCTGATTCTCTTGGTAAACAAGTGCTTGGGTGATTCACTGCTTGTTCACTCCTATCGGCCGTCGTTTGTTTCTAGACGCCATTGCGTTCTACGATTCTACCTCGTTTTCCGGTCTAATGGATTTTGGGGGCCGTCGAGGGTTGCTTCGAGAGTTTCTCGCGTTACCTCTTTCTCTCCTCTCTCTCCCTCTGCCCCTCTCTCTCTCACTCTCTCTCGATCTACAGGCATTTTTAGCACCTTTCGAATACAGACCCCGGTTTAGAATCTTGTTCTGATGATGTCAACGATCTGTGTAACGGAACGTTGGTAATAAAACGCGCTTACAACAGGACGGAATACGATTATGGACCGATACAGTAACTTGAAATTTTCATTACAGATAATAAATGGAGATTCCACGATTGTTTGCACATTGTAATTATTTTGACATAATATTAAATTTTAAGCAATACTTTTATGTAATCATATAAAGAGAATTACTATAATAAATTGTGTACCTGAAATGTGAATTTTCTAATTACTCAAAATCCAGGAAAATATAATTTATACTATTATTCTATATTATCCAGCATTATTTGCAGAAATTTATAATTCAACACATATGGAAAAGAGTTTAAAAATTCCTTAGATGTTAAAATTATAAACGATTTTTAATTTGTATTAACTTCGACGTAACGAGATATCTCGGGTGTCAATCGCCGCCATTTTCGACTTACGACACCCCGCGAGGATCACGAGAGAATACGTCCCTGCCTTGGCTCGCGCGCATTTCGCGGCAGAGTCCGTCATTAGCGCTAACAAGGTTAGCCTGGGGCTGTGGAGAACGACCGGGGAGGGAGAGGCCGGTGGAGGAGAATGAAGGGAGATGCCACCCACCCTCCTCCGACCGACCTACCCTTTGCTCGCAACATGCGCGCGCGCACGACACGTGCGCGAGCGCGTGTGTGTACAGACACGTACACGTACACAATCTTGCCGTGGTCTCCTTAGAACAAGGGGGTAGGGAGGGAGGGGGATAATAAGATCTGCGACAATCAACCCCAACGATGACGACGACGACGAGGCTGCCGACAGAGCGTCTAACGCTCTCTCGGACGAGCTTTCAGGCGACGTCCGTCACGTTACGTGCACATCTCTTCCCACATCTCGTGTTCTCTCCTATTCTCTTTCCCTCTGTTGCACTTCGTCTTCCTCTCCCTTTCCTTCCTCCCGCGTCTCTATCTCTATCTTGATTTCTACATCTACCTCTATTTATCTTCACATCTACATCTATTTCTGTCTCCGTTTCCGGTTCTCCTCTTCTCTCTGGTTCTTCATCTTCCCTCTTTATCCTTATGTAGCTCGAAGTCTTGTCCGACTCTCACCCTTGTCATCTGTTTCTATCCTCTCCCACAAGCTTCTCTTGTTCTCACCAGTGTGTACTCCGAAATAGGAAGCTATTCAGTTTCCACAACCATTTTGCCGGCACGATTCGTCAACAATTCCTCTCGACTGTCGAAACGCGCGATTGTAATAGCGTCCTTTGTGGACATCCCAATAATAGCAACGTACAATAAAATCATGTAACTTGAATATTTCGGAAACTGCTAAAAACACGATGACACATTTAACGTAGTATTTTTCGACGAACGATATATTGAATTATCATAATAATCATAAGATGACTTGTTTTCTCTTCGAATTTTGTCGAATTTTTATTTATTTTTTATTTTATTTTAATTTAACAATTATATTTTACTTAATAATGATTTGTAAAAATATCATTGTAATGTAATTATTAAGAATAAAGAATTAGTGTATAAGACAATGATTTTTTTCAGTATAGCACAATGATTTTTTATAAATCACATTATTAAGCAAAAGATAATTATTAAAATAAAATAAAGTACAAAATAAATAAAAATTTTATTTGACAAAATTCTAACAAAACAAACAATTAAAGTTTCTAGTTTATTTTAAAACTTTCCAATAATAATATATAATACATTTAATTCTTTAGGCAACATATTATTAACAATCTCATTTATATCGGAGTTGGAAAGTTTTAATAAACCAGATAATAACGATGACGAGAGAGAATAAACCGTGATATCTTATGTTCAGTGATATGGAAGATATTAGCCAATCCCATAAAAACTAGCGCAAGAATACAATCCGCAGCTTCTGTCAGAAACTGATCTACTATCTCTCATATTTTCCCGAGTTTCTCATTTCTACTTTGTCTTCTAGGGACCGAACTTATCCATTACAAGATAGGTCGGAATCATAAAGATCGGATCTATTAGGATTAAAGCTATAACTCACGTGGAATTGTTATTGTCGTTGTTAGCGAGGCAAATTACATACATTTTTATGTTCCGGAATAGATATGTCGAGTAAAGTTAGAAATGTTGCTTTTAATGAATCTGCCGACGAAGCAAGAAATTACTTTTATCATCTATTATAATCCATGCTGCGTTTTCGCCCTTCTATATATTTTAAAACATTTGGAATTGAAGAAAAGCCAAATCAAGTTTGTAAAAAATCTCTTTGAGATTTTTTTTTAATTTCTACGTATCAATACAAATCATCGTGTATATAAAATTTTGATGCTTTTCTAAACAAATAATTTTTAAAAAATTAATTTAAAACTTCCACTTCACACTTCTACTTTCTTTGCTACGTAAGTCGCATATATTGTTCGCGCGATATATTGCTGAGCAAAAGAGACTAAAGCGAGACGTCCGGCCAGCCATTCGGTAAACATGACGAAGACTCATAGATCAGTCGCTGATCCGTGCTGCCGAGCTGTTCTTACCTCCGGCAGAACGGACCGCAACGTTTAAGTACGACGACCGGCGAGCATGGATTGCGTTGGCCGAGTCGATTGTGTGTAAGTGCCTCGGAAGGAACGGTGGAGGATATAGGACTGAAAACGAGAGAGGAGATGCCGGGGAGACGGAGGGGTGAAAAGGGGTGAGAAGGAAGGGAAGGCAGTCCACCGATGGAGTGAGGGACTCGAGGGGGGGCTGGAAGGAGCTAACCGCATCGTAATCAACGTAAAATGGCGTCGGAAACAGGGAACGGAGAACGGAGGAGCCTCCTGAGGTCGTGCCGCCATTGTTGATCACCCTCACCCTCGTATAATACGTGCTATACGGTTCGCCCAGGGATGCACCCTCCGCGGGCACCGAAGTTCTTACATCACTCGAGCTTATTTATACCGCGCCTGAATGGGTGAGAAATATTTTACGACGGTGTAACAACGAGATTTCGGAATGTAATTTAAGACTTCGCGTTTAGTGCTCGTGGTGACGCGTGAGAAAACTCGAACCTGTCGTAAATCCTTATATAAAACATACGTAACATTATCATTCTTTAACTCTTATTATCAATTTTATAATTTTATTACCATTTTTTTCCTACCTAAAAATTATTTCAATAATATGTTTTAAGTTTTGCTCTTTACAGAGATCATGAAAGGTATCACAATACAGTCGCTGGATTTTGCATCAAGTACTTCCGCAAACCCTTTCGTTCCTCGAGATGAGGAGGATCTCCGACTCTCATTCTCGCTGTTCTACGGTTTATTTTGTATTTTACGATAAATCCTCGGTTCGCGCTGGCGAGAGAAAGCGCGCATCTCCGTCCAAAGTTGGATTCGACCCTGCGGGATGCTCAGCAAGTCGTAATAAATTACGCAGAAGTGGAGCCGTGAGCGGAGATTACTGGCCCGGTTTCTCCCACCATCGCACAGCAGCAGCCACCGGCTCCTATTTCACCACCAACCACTCCCCTTTTCACCACCGCCTGCATGATGGCTGTTTCACTTAAACCCCGCTGCCAGCCTCGGCTGCTGCTGCTGCAATTTTGACGGGAGCCCGCCAAATGCGACGCTAATGAAATCGGCTCGCGATTCAAGCTGCGGATTCGACGACACGGAAACGCTATAACGTACTGCAACGTAGAAGTACATTTCAATCATACATTCGCGGCTTCCTATATGCTCCAATATTCAACATCTTTCGGTGAAATTTGCGAATTGTGCAATTTCGAATGATTGAATATCGATGGAACTGAATATAAATGCTTTTGATTCACAACTTTGAATATGTAGTTCATTATTTACAAATAGGAATATAAATTTGACAATTATGATTCTTGATTGTACAGTAATTTAGGCATCTCTTACATTTAGTCATTCATATTTAAAAATATTAAATATTAAAATTAAATATTAAATTAAAATATATTAAATATTAAATTAAATATGTATTTTCTTTAATATAATCAAGCATGTTTCTTTCAGAAAAAAGATATGAAAATTGGTTCTTTGAAACATTTTCAAGATCGCAGCTAATTAACAAGTCCTCGCGTGATTTCGAATCCGTTCGTCGCCAACAAAGTCGGAGTAATTCGGATTGCCTGCGCACGGCAGATCACATAAAAATTCAGGAAAGTACCTTCTGAACGGTTCATTTCATTCGGGCTGATCGTGTTCGACTCAGCCTCGAGGGCAACATACATTATGGTGTGCTGACTGCCTACCATCTTCTTCGATAACGCAATTTAATCCCGAGAATGGTATAAGAAACGCTTTTGTAGTCGCGTCGTTTCCGGAATACGTATTCCTCTTTTCTCTTCGAAATTGCGCGAACTGCGCGAGTAAGATTTAAACGCGTTTTCTAATTTCCGAGACTGCAGTACTTTGTTACAAGATGGTCGTATCGCTAAAGCTTGGAAGATTATGGAACAGAATAATCTAGTTGGATAAAATCCTTTTCAATATAACTCGAGATTAGTACGTAGAATTTTTGTATGGAAAAGAAAACTTTTGTAATGCGACATTTTTGTGCTTTATAAATTTAAAACTTAACTGTATATTTGAAATTATATTCCTCACAGTTCTTTAATATCATTTTGTGTATTAATTTTAAAAAATTTTGAAATTATCACGATCTAAATGTGCATCTAATATAATTGTTGATCATTATAATTTTTTATAACTTATCCTTTTTAATGACATATAATAAAACATATACATAATCAAACAGACAACTGTTATCACGCAAGAGATTATCCACATGGAAACATCAATGCTCCATTCTTCTGCTTTATCAATTGAACAAAAATAATATATCCAGTGCATTTATGTAAAATATCTCCTAATATCGTCCTAAAATGAATTATTAGTAATAATATTATTGATTATAATTATTAATAAAATTAGAGCTAAAGATAATTGACTGTAATACTATGCATTTTACTGACTGACGATATTAATGCTTAGTCGATACTATAACTTCTGTTGAGACATAAAATCAAGAGCAGTTGTGAAAAGCTTATACGCATATAAATGTTCATTCTTTAAAAATTATATATTGTAAAACACGTAATATATTTTCGTAACGAGCAATATTCATTGATTATTTTAAAAAAATCATAGATAAGATTTTCTAAATATTATTTTAAGAGACATAAATTAAAATATTTTACAAATATTTATTAAAGATTTATTTATTAAAGATTAAAATATTCTATTAAATATTGTATAGAATTTTTTCGTAAAATAAACAGAAGTTTTGGATAAGATTAAGAAATATTGAGATATTAATAATTAATATAATATATACAATCAATTAAATATATTAATATTTCAAACTAAAAAAAATATTTTAAACTAAAAGCAAGTTTAATATTATTATCTCATACATTTGGTAAGATTTATAATTAAACAAGTATCTAAGAAGCAAATTTGATAAACTTGGGAGTATTTGCAAGTGTTATTTGTAATTTTTAAATTTTTCGCGCGAAAATAAAAGTTAACGTTCTGCTTGATTATTAATAAATATTATACCAAATCTCAAATTTATTCCCCACTTATCACGAACGTGTTCAAATAACCCGCCACGTGTAACTATAGTCAGTATGGCGAATAATACACCCACAACAGCGACTCATCCGACGGCGTTCCGTACCCTGGTAAGATGTACATACAGATCGATAACTGATGGACCGTAGTCCGGACGTAGCGTACGACGAGAAAAAACGCATCACGTGTTGATAAGATTAATCAACAGCGATAACGTGTCTCGTATCATTCAGCAGGTCGTCGCGAGCAGCCGCAAACCGAGGTACGTTCCTATAAATCTGCACAAATTCTCCCCGCATTCTGAAACGCTTTATTAAAATCCATCGCCACGTCGTAGTGTTTTTGACGCACGAACAGCTGACGCAGCACGACCGGCGCAGTTATAGTCTATAGTCACACGCGGATGGTTCTATATACGCGCGCGCTTGCTCGTATCATGCGCGGTTTTATTATGAATTGTGTATCGCGAGATAATGCGCGTGCAATGTGTCTAATAAAGATTGTGATATCCGAACAATGCTCCAGAAATTATAATTGCAAATAATATTATCGCAATTATTCTCAGTATTTATCAGACTTGCTTTTTATTGTCAGACACTTGTTTACTTGCACAAATGAAATAATAATATTATACTTGCTTTTAGATTAAATTAAATGTATATATATTTATATAATATTATATATTATATAGTATATATAAAATACACATATAACTTTTAGAAACACATTTAATGGTATTTAAATTTTTTCAAATTATTTTTATATACTTAAAACATATTTAAACTGCACAAAATTATAGTAAATAATTTTTATATAATGTAATACATATTACATTGATCTTTAATATATATTAGTATTATATTGATGTTAAAATAAATATATATATTATATATTTTATAAATTAAGAATATTTTTAAGAAATATTTTTATTTTTAACGGCTCTCAGTATTTAATAAATAAAGTAGATGTGATTTTTACAAATCCGGCCAATAGAGCCAAGCACGAAAATTAATTCTAATTTTTAGGAATTGTATCTCTTGGTTTGAGATTACAAAGTACCTTCAATTAACAATCCTCGAACTTACGACGGGAAAAATAGGCGAAAAAAATATTGGTTCGAAAATGTAATCTCAAACCAAGAGATACAGTTCCTAAAAATTAGAATTAATTTTCGTGCTTGGCTCTATTGGCCGGATTTGTAAAAATCACATCTACTTTATTTATTATATATTTTATATTTTTAAATCTTTCTCATTTTTCTCATACTTCTAAATCAAGTTTTATTTTTCTTCGCCATAAATGATTCTTATAAAAGCTCTTTCTTAGTACCACGAAAGTCCACAATTCACAAAACTTTAATAGAATTTTTAAACGAAGAGAATTTTAAAAAGGTGAGGAGAATCTCTTTGACTTTTACTGGTTACTTGAATTATTTATAATTAAATGAAAGAGATACCGCGTCTTTATCGTTTGTTCTGGCGCGTTTCATTGTTTTTTCAAGAGAGCAGAAAAGAAAAATGTGAATTATAATTTTTATCGAAAGAATAATTATCTTTCGCGATCTATCGTATCGTCTCAATTTTCTCTTGTGTATAAAAAAATTGTGTGATCTACGATCGCGTGGAATTAGCAACAGATGTTCTATCGAGCTACGTAACAAGTTTCACAAGATAGGAATAAAGTCAACTTGTATCATTCAACTGTATCGATGCATGATGATTCAAATATAAATGTAAGCTATGTGTGTGTGTTTCAAAAAATCTTATGTAGATTTTCAATTGTTGGTAATCGGTATTATATAAAAAAATACGAGATACTCTGTTATGATATACAGTACAATTTTCTTTGCACATCTCTCTCTCTAAAAAAATGTGAATCGTAAAATGTAGCCAATCATCAAAACTCGGCAGTTATTCTTTATTAATGAATCACCAGACGATCGATTCCTTTCATGCGTCGTATACAATGTGCACTATGACAAATATTAATTCGACCATATGTGACGTTTACTGACATTAAAAATTGCTGCAAAATTGCTGTGTGTACTAAAATATTAACATTTGATCGTGTCGATAATTATTATCATGCTTAATTTATCATTTCCGTTTAAGTACGCGTGTGTATAAAATTTATATATCTTATCATTTGAAACGAAGAAATAAGAGACTTACGAGCTTGATAATATAAACAAGATTCCATTTGTCGCACAACAAGGGAGTTTTCATTACGTCTGCAGTATCTCGAGCGAAGGCACATAAGTAAATATCTTTAAATTATTCTAACAGAAGACTGAGTGATCGTAAAAATAAAATTTAGTAATAATAATGTGTAACTGATTATGTGTGTTCGATTTCCAGTGAAGACGTAATGTAAATGTGTGTATATACATAAATGTAATTATACCGCTATGCATTTATTAGCTTCGCAAATCTTATTCGGTCCATGATGCGGTATTAATTCGTCAATAGTTTAACGATAAAGCAGATTTGTATGCGGTTCACGTAACAAGCCAACTGCGTGTACATATTAAACGTCATTTCCATCAAATACCATTCCTAGAATTAGAGAAGTTTAATACCTTGCGACCTCAATGAGCGCTTAAATTAAAGTACCGCGGCGAGCCACTAAAACTAGCGGCTTTACCAGGTAATGAAAAATTCGAGATTATTATTATTTATTGTTGTGAGCTTGTTTTTCATCTTGTAAAAGGCATCGTGTTGTAGATTGCCGTGGTTCCACAAAGAGAGTTGGCTGTTAATTATTTTCTTTAAAAAGTGTATATTTTACTTTGATAAAAATTACGAAAAATTTAAAAATTATTAATTCCTGTAATTTCGTGCAGTTTAAATATGTTTTAAAAATATAAAAATAATTTGAAAAGAATTTAAATACCGTTAAATGTTTAAATAAAAAGTTATGCATTTTGTATACTATATATATGAATTTATATATTTATAATTCGTTATTATATAATTGTAATATCTATGTACGTCTTCTATATGAGTCTCTTATTATATAATCACACAGTCACATCGAATAAGAGGCTTAAATTGAGATTACGTAGCACAGGATTGCTGCATGCATACTCCTACTCAAATGTATCTGTGGATATACCTGAAATAGTACCGTAATTACCAACAAAATTGCCGTTAATGCTAAAGGAAAGTATTCAATCGTGCAACAAATTGTGCAACCGCATCGTGTAACGGTATAATTTCATTAGGCTAATCGGGCAACATAAATGATGATGAAACTTCCAGAATTTATAATCGATCGTAAATAATGCGAATTAATTTAGGCGAAACATCCTACACATCAGTTTTAAGAGGTTTTCTTACGCCTCTGCGTAGTTTGACTTTTAGGAATGTCCCATCAAGCTAACGAGGCTTATGTCGTCGAAGCGGATGACCTTGTGCCCATCTTGACACCTACCGCCGATATTTTACCACGATTAAAGACCTTGGCCGCCCATTTCGCTTCCAAATACAATATAGAACCTTCCTTCTTCGCTCGAGTGCCAGGAAGGTGAGTTATTTTTCGTTTACACACAACGAGATTATTTTACTTTAGTTTCAACTGTTTGTTTTTTATCACAATGGAATTTATTTAGATTGCCACGTAAATTTCTTTAATCCGCAGAGTGACAAAATCGAATCTGACCTTGCTGATAATCAGGGGATCGCTTTATTATTAGGCATATGTATTTTAAATTATTTTTAATATAATATTGTACATCGCAAAGCACCAAATGCTTCATATAATTTTTCAAGCATCGAATATTATATAAAATTAATATAATAAAATTCTCTCATAGTTATCAATTAAATTTATATCCTAATTTGTGAAACACGTTATATAGCATTATTTAAATTTTATGGAAAGTTTATACAGATTTTGTAAATTATTTTATAATTTTGGCAATGATGGATACATTTATGAACGATTCTGTATCGTGCGTTTGTTACAGAGTGAATCTGATAGGCGAGCACATCGATTATTGCGGATATGCCGTCTGTCCAATGGCCATTGAACAAGATATCCTAGTTGCAGTGGCATTGTCGAAATATAACGACATTTATCTGACCAATGTCGATCCCAAATACAAGGAATTTCGATGCAGTTTCGAGAGCGTAGGGTGAGCATATAATTCTCAATGAGAGTTTAAGTTTCTGTTAAGTATAAATACAACATCAGAGTGTTAATTACTTTAGACAAGAAAGTTAGTTTGAGAATTAATTAATTTTGAGTGTGTAAAGTTATATAGCTTCCCATTTTTTACATTTTGAAAAAATTATTAGAGAACTCTATAACTCTTAAGGGGGCAGCCAGAAGTCTAATAATTTTTTCAAAATGTAGAAAATGAAGGGCTAACTTCACACACTCATTAATTTTTTAACAGCTTGTACACGCGACACATTATTTTTTACGAAACTTTTCTTTGCTTTACTAAAATCTCTTATGCTAAATATATGTATACACATAGTTAATATAGCGCAGTGTGCTGCACGTGGCATATAATATCTCTTCTATAACATGCTGTCGTGCTTGCAGTTTGCAATCTCCAAGCACTTATAAGCACTTATAGCCCCTTAAACAATTTAAGCCTCTTGATCCCTCACGCGGCCATCTTGGATTATGACACCGAAGCCAGAATTATACGCGCTTTATCCCTCACACAGCGCACGTGCGCGTTCGTGATTGAGATAACATCCCTACGGCTCCTCTCATTTCGCGTAATTAAATCAAATAAAAATTAAAATGGTTATTTTACGGTGCAAAAACTCTCAGGAAAAAAATTATGGATGTGGCTAACGGACTACGCGCTACCTGTAATAATATAAGAAAAGCAGATGACATCGTGCTCTCCTTCTCTCTCTCTCTCTCTCTCTCTCTCTCTCTCTCTCTCTCTCTCTCTCTCTCGTAACCCTGTGCTCTTCGTTTGTATTAAATTACCTCCTCCGCGTTTTCTTTGCTCACCGGTATAATACTCGGGAATATAATACGAACTTTCTTAATCTCATTCATTATTCAATGTCGCGTAACCACGTCAGATAGGATATACCTTATTGTTAGTTGGCGGAACTTAAACGAACGTATTTCATTATCGATTTTCTGACTTTTTAATACTACACGCGTATTATTATACTATGCGTAAATTAATTATATGTCATAAAAAAAGAGGGGAAAACTAGAACGAGAGGCAGAGATAGAATTTCACGAAATCCGATTAAATCTCTGACAACGCTGACATTTCTTTCTTTCGCTTATCTCTCAATTCCGGCCGCAGTCGAAATTCTATAAATATTAAACCGCGTAACGCAGTCGCGTATCTTGCAGATCTTGTATTAGCGATAGCAAGAGCGGACCGGCCTGGTACAAATATTTTCTGTGCGGTGTAAAAGGAGCGCTGGAAGTAATCCCGACAGAGTCAGTTTCTACGGGAATCCTGGTTGCGGTATGGGGCAACATCCCTCCTAATTCTGGCCTCTCGAGTTCTAGCGCGCTCGTCTCAGCCGCGCTCCTTTCAATCGTGCATGCCAGTCAGGTATTTCTCTTACGCAGAATATTAAATATCATCAAACTTCGCACTTTACACTACATTACAATATTAATTTTATTAGTCGTATTTTATAAAACAAAAAAAATAAGACTAATAATTAAGGAGAAATAAGCTTGGATATTGAAAAATTAAAGTTTTAATCTTTAGATTTTTTTTTACTGCAATGCGAAATTTCCTCTAGTACACAGAGAGAATTTTCTCTTAGAATTTACTCTGAAAATCGTGGCAATCGTGGGACAATATGGTATAGATAGAATTTTATAAGAATTTCTCTGATTAATATTTATCACAATAATAATAATAATATCTATTACAATCTCAAACATGTTAGATATTTTTATTGTGATAAATATTAATCAGAGAAATTCTCATACAATTTTTTCCATACCATATTGTCCCACGATTACCATGATTTTCAGGGTAAATTCTAAGAGAAAATTCTCTCTGTGTACGAGTTCCCAATCAGACTTTTATGGACTTGTACGAATGGGATAGAGATGAAATAACGTATTTGTTATCGACTAGGAAGATATGTGTATTGTGTTTCCAAGTGGATCAAGAACTACCGATCACTATCCTTAAAAACATTCTTTTTCATTTCTTCGTTGGTGTCTTCAAATATAGATCTTATTTCTTTGGACAGTTTCGTATTTGCTCGAATGAATATCGGACGCGACGTTAGTCACCGCAGATTTTTAAGATACTTCTTTAATACTTCGTCTTTGTGCGTCATTATCTTGTCTCTCTTAACTTCTTGTAGATGTTATGTTCATATTTCTCGGCTCGACAGTTTTCATCTTCAAGTTTGTTTCGCAAGAAAAAGAGAAAGTTACCTTTAATCTTACTCAGATTCTGGATATTATTAGCCATGTTTTATAACTTATCGACATAAATTAGAATCACGCCCCGATATTATCATTCCATTCTGTAATTCGTATTGGTATTGTAGCATCAGTTATCGAAGCATGAATTGGCTACTATCAGTGCTCGAGCAGAGAGACATATCGGAACTCAAGGTGGAGGAATGGATCAAGCTATCGCTTTTCTCGGAAAAGCTGGTGATTACGATTTTATTATTTATTATTAGATGCTTTGTGTAAATCAAACTAGCTACTATAAAAAATTTTGAATTATATATATAATAAAATTAAATCTATTCAAAGTAATTAATAGCAATTGTTTAGCCGTAAAATTAAATATATAAATATAAAAATATAAAATTTAAAATTCTCGAATAATGTTATAAAAACTTTAATATCTCATTTCTTATTTATTTGCAAAGGTTCTGCTAAATTGATAGAATTTAACCCTTTACGTGCCGTCGATGTAACATTGCCAGAGAACGCAGTCTTCGTAATAGCGCACAGTCAAGCTTATCACAACAAAGTCTCGACTACCGACTACAATCTCAGAGTCGCAGAATGCCGATTAGCTGCACAGGTATTGTTAGCATTAATGCCGTATTTAAAAAAAAAAAAAAAAAATTATTACGAAGGCGAAAATACGAGAAGAATACGAGCTAGAAGAATACCAAGACACAAATGATTAAAGCGAGAATCGAATTCGGGTCTATCAATTTATCAGACAACTGCTGTTACCACTAATTGTATAAGCCACCTCGGACTTTCTCTTGATACTCTTTTGCTCGTTATACGCATCTCTAACACTTGCTCACTACATTTGCAAATATATTATTACCCGCGAATATCGATTTAAAATAAAACGTAATTGTTAAACGGCTCAATTCGATTTATCTTTTCAAATAATTTTGAACTCTTTAAAGATCTGTAAATATTCGCAAATACTTAACTCTTTTTTAGTTTGAACAACGTTGAACTCTTTAAAGATCTGTAAATATATTCGCAAAAAGACTCTCCGAGAAGAGTAACAAAACTCGTTTTTCAATTACGCTTCTACGCTCTCGTCGATTGACATTGATCGATGCACCTTATGCATTTATTCAGAATATTTTCTAACTCTCTCTCTCTCTCTCTCTCTCTCTCTCTCTCTCTCTCTCTCTCTCTCTCTCTCTCTCTCTCTCTCTTACGCCTTCCTTACTTTTATTTTCCCTTCGCTTTCTGAAAACATTCTTCTTTACTCAAAAACAGAGAGATATAAATTTTACGAAAGTACGCAATTATTTCTTTCGCGATATTACTCTATCATTACCCAAAGAAATGAGCAATGAAACTTCTTTTTTTTTATTTAGATGATAGCTAAGAAGCGAAATAAGGATTGGGAACATGTTCAAAGATTAATTGACATTCAAGAGAGACTCGCCTTTGACTTGGACGAGATGGTTACTGTAGTAATGACAGACCTGCACGAGCAGCCGTATACTCTTGATGAGGTATACATTGTTGCGCTATAAAAAGAAACCGAGATTTCTCTTTTGCACAATATCTTGACATGAATCTTCCTAGAAATTATTAAAAAAGCACATCGGGACAAAATAAACTTTATAAACTTCCCTATAAAAAATGATAAAAGGCTATTCATATATTTCAAATGTATACTTATTAAGCTATTCAGTCATATTAGCGTTCTATTAAACGAATTTCTCATTGTTGAAGAAATTTTTAAAAAATAATAAAAAGCTATACACACACACACACACACATTTCAAGTATTATAATTATTATTAATCTGTCCGATCGTGCCAAATAACTTGCTATTGAACGAAATTCTCGTCGTCGATGGAATTAAAGGTCTATATATTTTATCGACGAAATAAATTCTTCTCTTCCACAGATCTGTGAGAGCCTTGGTACGGACCATGAACGCTTGAAGAAAACGTCTCTCATCAGTTTCTTTAATACCTCGCAAACGTTCAAGCTGCAGCAACGGGCTTTGCACGTTTTTCAAGGTAAAAAACATCAATTTTCATGCGCTGGTAAATCGTAAAACGCAGTTTAAATCCGATAAATCAAGAGAGCTTACCCTCTCGTTTTCCAACCTAATGCATTAACTTAATTGTTTCGCGCAAGCGAAGATCTCGCTACAGTTGAATTTTGCAAACTTTACGCTCGTTAAAAAAGAAACATTCGAAAGTGCACTATTAAAAAAGTTAGAAGCGCGCGCGTTATTCTGTTTCCATTTATTGTTCCAATTATAAAAGTATGTAAATCGTTTTTTTGTCCTATCTCTTGATGTTATCATCGCTAGCAAAAAGAAGCATCAAAAGTTACAAATTGAATAATCGTTCTATACGAAGTAGAAATCACCGCGTACAATCCGGCTTTGTGCACGTAAAAATATACCATAGTGATCAATCATATATGCGTGCATTGTTCTATGAAGCTATAAATGATCTCGATGGACATATATCCTCTTAAATGATTTCGAAGTCAATTTGAGCTCGCATTTTCAAATTAAATGTTGCAGAAAAGAGAGAAAAAATTAACCGTACAAGAAAAAAAATTGACGTTCTATAGTTGCGAAATAATTTTTTATTCGAGTTTTTAATTTTCTCCTCTTTATAAGTATTATAGTTGTTAACTTTATATTTTATAATTATTTGTCTTTCCAATGCAACAACAAATTCTATGATAAGACGCCACATATTAAATAATATTAAATCTATTGGCGTCTGATTAAACACTCCGCTCTTAGCTGTCACATTACGTCATCGTCAGATTAAAAAGCGTCTTTATTATTATGACAGCCAGTAAACTCGCCCCGATCAACTTGATTTTACAGAGGCTAGCAGAGTGCTCGCGTTTCGCCGTATAAACGAGGAAAGCGGCATAATAGAACTCGAGAAGCTTCAACATCTGGGCAGTCTGATGTCAAAGAGCCACGCCAGTCTTCATAAATTGTACGAATGCAGCCATCCCAGCGTGGACTCGCTCGTCGAAAGAGCTATGCGTTGCGGTGCATACGGTGCCAGACTCACGGGAGCTGGGTAAGTATATAGTATTTAATACCTCTGAAAGTGCGAGATAAATATAGAGCTGCAAAGGCATCGGGAGCTTCCACCCGCTTATCTCTAATATCGACGCGTACACCATATACATTATACATATAACGTGATATGATTAATACATGCCCTGTTAAAGCAATAATAATCTGCACAGGCGGTAGAGAAAATATGAAACTCCCTTTAAATCAAATTCTCTATTCTCTAGTCTATCAGATGCAAAATCCTTCTTACAATAAAGAATTTATTAGACAATAGTGTGTTAAGATTTCTGTTGAAAAATTATTTTATAATTAATTTAGAGAGAATTTTCTCTTAGAATTTACGCTGAAAATCATGGTAATCGTGGGACAATATATGGTATATGGAAAGAATTTTATGAGAATTTCTCTGATTAATATTTATCACAATAAAAATAATATCTATCATAATAAAATAATAAAATATGAAACATATTTCATTAATTTTACTATGCAATTTAGTAAAATTAATCAAACATGTTTTATATTTTATTGTGATAGATATTATTATATTTTATTGTAATAAATATTAATCAGAGACTTTCGGATCTATATTTTTCTCGCCTATAATTCTGTAGAGGGGTTAGAGGGGATTTTTGGAATTAAAAATCTCGAATTGAGATTGTTCCTTAATAAAGTCTTGGCGGTGTACCAAGCAAAATGTGTGCCCCGTGCACAATTAGTTAATTCCAACGAAAAATTAATTTTCGTTGGAATCGACGCACCGACATCCGCGTACGGCTCGAATAGCCTATCTATTACCGATTTATAGAGAAATTCTCATAAAATTTTTTCCGTACCATATTGTCCCACGATTACCATATGATTTTCAGGGTAAATTCTAAGAGAAAATTCTCTCCGTATATTAAATTAATATATAATTATTAATATATGAATTAATTTATAATATAAAAATTAATTCTATTGAAAAATTATTTTATAATATATTGTATCAATTTAATTAATTAATTTTTTTTTCTTCGTCGTTCCGTAAGAAAAGTAAAACAAATTGCTATTCACGTGTTGCACACAGCTGGGGCGGTTGCATCGTGGCAATCATTGATAAAAATGAAGTTCAACAATTCGTGGACGCTCTCCGAACATATCTCTATCAGAACAGCACAAAGGACCGGACGGAGCTCAAGGATATGGTATTTCCGACGGCACCGAACCAGGGTGCTGTTATTTACACTATGTCAACACCGTTTTGAATCGTAAAGCCCGCGGTATATAATAAATATTGCGGCTTCCCTTGGCTCGCGTCGTTACGCCGTCCCTTTATTGACATTCCATTATTTTCTCCTCACCTCGCTTTACTTTACGTGCCTCTTTCTCTCTCTCTCTCTCTGACCTGCTTTTTTTGTCTTTCACCACAAATTCTAATTGATAAAAGAATACCACTTGTGCCATTCATAATGTCCCTTTGTTGGCGTTCGAGCCTAAATCAGCTACCAAACAAATAGAATTTATTTTAAAACCTCTTGCCTCTTGTTTTAATTACTGTACATATATGAATTCTATTTATCAATTATAATATAAATTAAATCTCCAAATGTAGTGTTTTATAATAGCATACTACATTCTCGAAGACTGATCCTTCAACATAATTATGTCAAAAATTAACATATTGATTTTTATCTCTTTTCTACAGCTATATTGCATATGAAAACATAATTATAATATGTGAAAAGAATTATATAAATCACTATTGTATAAATATGAGAAGTCTATTACTATTCTAATAAAGATATGCCTCGAGATATGCAATATTTAATAATTAATATAAATAATTATTTATATATGATAATTATATATTGTAACAGTTTTTACATGAGATAATAATGAATAAACAATTTGCAGTGAAATATATTACTCTTAGCGAATATGTAATTTCAAACCAATAAAGAGGTAATAACACAAGTTAAAAATTTTGAATGTATAAATAATTTATTAATTTTTTCTTTTTTTGATTATATTTTTTTCTACGTCAAACTTTAAGATAAAAATCTCTAATAAACTTTCTAATGAGATATACGGCGAAAGTTAAGCTAATGAATAACGAGAGATAAAGTGGAATATATCGCAGCAAAATTTCACTGAAACTCTCACGTTAAATTGCCACCATTGCGTGTTGCATACTAAAGTGTATAGTCTAATATATTTATAAAATATATGATCATAACTTATACTCATTATTTTATCACGTTCTACGTTGTATCTAATCATAATATGCGACGAGTATGATAAAGTATAACGTAAAATATTGTTTTTTTTAATAACTTTACTAGCAATTACTATTACATAAAAATATAAAATAATGAAATTGTCATTAAATATGTGCATTACTTTAGTATACATAACTGTGTTTAAAAAAAAACGTATAAGAAATTTCTATTCGCGAGATGGGATGCTGCACCTATACCGTCCTAAAGTCCAACACGGATATTGATTTTCCACCGTCTGTCCATGTCGATAAATTTTACGACAAGTAATCATCGGCATACCGCTCCTTCAGAAGTTACTTTCGACTTCAATCGCGTTGTTATTGCTTCAATAAAACGATCAACCCCGGATGAGGAAGATATTCGATAGAAATCAAAATCCTAACTAGAGGTATCGAATAAAACTTTGCGTCAAACAATATACATATATTGATATAGCAATTTTACACTCGTAATTGCAATATGATTATATCTATTTATTTTACGAGATATTCAAATTACAGAATTGTTATTTAAATCATATTATAAGTAAATCGATATATTTGATATACATATATGTATATATCAATCAAAACAGTTAAATTTTTAAAAGTTTTTAATTATTTAAATTTAGATTAATTTTTATAGCTTTTTAGTAAAATAATTTCTCTTAATAACTAATTAGAAAAATAAATTTTTATGTTTTTCTGAAACATAAATGTGTTTATTGTCATTATTGTAAAATATATTGAATATATTTAGAATATGCTTTTTCAGCCAGGTCTCCTTATACATTTTCTCAGAGAAAACGTGTCTCTCTGAAAATTCCAAGAATAGTTAACGAGCATACCTAGACTTCATTTTCCTAATATATCCTTTACATAACACTATTTTAATGAAATGTGTGATATGCAAGATCTCAGCTATGCACTCTCTTTTGCAGCGGAAAAATGTCTAACAAGGTTCGAAAAAAATATGAAAAATATTTAATTATAAAAATATTACATTTTAAACAGATATTTTGCAATGTTTTAACGATATTAAAGAGAAATACCTACTTCTCAGTATCTATTAAAATCGTAAATATTTAAATGCGAAAATTTTGTTGCGCAATTCTAATTTAACGCAAATGTAACATTTAATATAAATGAACTATACATATATGTACGACGTAGTAATATCTATTATACTAGAAACTCCACGTTTGTTTCACATTCACGCTCATTACGCCCGTAATTTCGCGTCAGACATTAATACGTAGCTTTAATGACTGTTGTAGCGTGAATACTAGTTCTACTTAAGGTCAACCATGCAACGAGAGCACGCATGTAGTAGTGAAGGTGGTATAATGGCGCGACATGTACCGCATACTTGCAAATTATACCTGTGATATTACTGTCGTACACAAAGAAAAAGGAACGAAAGAATGACGACGAAGATACAGTTTTACTAAATCATATAGTTGCTTAAAAAGAGATATCACAATATTTTTATCTCAAGACATGGGCTCTTACCAGAGACAAGTTCGGTTTGCGCAGATAGATCAAAGTCAGAAGTCAAATTACAAACTAAAATGTGTATGTATGTGTGTGTGAAGCTCTTTTAACAGACTTTTCTCCCACATTTTTAACCTTTTGCTCTCCATTTTGTATTTGTATATGCGCGATTATATTAGTCAGTATCAGTTAAGCTCGACCAATCGTCTATCTCTTTTCCAGTTCTATCTTCGGAAAGAGAGTCAATTAATTTGAATTAATATTTCACACGCGCGCGCGAAAGAGAGAGAATAATCGATAGACAGATAAAATATTCGCGTAAATTATTTCGCAGTTATCTGCACTTTCTCGTTTATTCGCAGAGTTGAATTAAACTTGCCGGTTTATCCTGTTTATCTCTATAGATGCGACAAAATGGTCAGACAAGCGTGCATTTGACCAGTCCCATAGAGTAACCAAAGTTAAAGTCGGAGCGACTGTTCCATTAGAGCAGAATATTGAGACGTTGCGATCTATATAAGAACCATCGCGCTCTGGCAAAAGAAACTTGACATTTATTTTTCTTCAATTTTATTCGAATATCGATCAGCGGGTATCCGTTGCAATTGAGAAGGTTAAAGTTCATAATTTATACGAATAAGAATAAAAAGAGAATCCTATATAAAGTGGGCTTTCTATAAATTATGAATTTACTCCAATATATGACTCAGAATTCTTCAGTGGTCATTTATATATTTTTATACATCACATTTCATCAATCTTCTTCCCTCTCCTATATTACAGAAATATATTTAGCATAAATGTACATTAAAAAGGATATAATTAATTAAATATATATGTTTCAAATCTTCTAACAGAAAGAACAAAGCTAATCAGTTTGCTATTTTTTATTTAACGATGCTAATACAATTATATATATAAATTTGACACACATCATCGACTTTTCATCTCCTGCATAATAACATGTCAGAAACTATATTTGCTTTATTACGACGCAAATATAAGAATTCAAATATATCGATGACTATTGAATGTCAGCAGCTGATATCGACAAGAATCACGTCTGAATATACGAGAGGAAAGTTCGACATCTCGATACAGCACCTTTAAACCACGCATCGCACCACACGTTTTGTCCATTGTTCACACTTCGGGAGAAAGGGGGGGAGGGAGAGGGGATAGTTTGTTCTTTTTTTATCTTTTTCATCGATATATAGATCAGGTTTCTAGAAGTACGTGCACGCTATTCACGATATAACGTCGATTTTCCATTTTTCTATCCCAAAATTCTCGCTATTATTTCTAGCATAAATAGTGATGAATAAAATCAGTTCTTTTTTCTTTTTGGTAGAAATACCACTCTATTGTGTTTTTTGCAGATTTTATTGTGTTCGATAGAACGGAAGATATGAATATTTCATGCCAACCACCCGTTCCATCTAAACAGAGGCGAATTTTATTCCATTTTTCTCGATAACATGGTGGAAAATGCGCGCTATCGCTTACATGGGGTGATATACATACATATATATATGTATATACGTGTATTCTTTTAGAGCGATTGAAAGCTATAGAAACGAACAGCAGCTTATTTTAAATCCTAATATTATAAGGGAAGAGAAGATGAGGGACAGAAACCAGATCGAATCCATTTCCAGAATGTATCCTGCCTCGCCTATACACGTCCGACCATACAATATATATCCCTCGGCAGATCAACATCGTTAACGATAACACGCGTGGCTATTGATATCACGGAGTGCTAAACACGTAGACCGCTTTCAGGTTATTATATTGAACCCTTATTTGTTGGAATTAAAGGGAGAAGCACGACTATATGTATAAACGATGCCAAAGTGACAGATTTAATCCTAAAGAAGACTCAAGAATCATCTCGGTGTGAATATATATTCCGCACGTACGTATATCAACGTGAAAGATCGCGATCCGGAAGAATTAAAACTTAGCCTGCCACGTGGCATTTTGTTTCCCGAAAATTTAACACTCTATATATCACGGTTATTTATACTACACAGAGAGAATTTTCTCTTATTTACCCTGAAAATCATGGTAATCGTGGAACAATATAGTATGGAAAGAATTTTTAAAAATATGTTTGATTAATTTTACCATACTTTTAGTAAAATTAATCAAACAATTTTATATTTTATTGTGATAGATGTTATTATTTTTTATTGTGATAAAAATATTAATCATAGAAATTCTCATAAAATTCTTTCCATATCATATTGTTGTATTACTATAATTTTCAAGGTAAATTCTAAAAAAAAATTCTCTCTATGCATATATCACAGCTTGATATGTCAGCATTTGTCACGCGTCTGTCGCGAAAGATTCAGTCAATTTATTCAAAAGACCTCTGCCCCTGAAATGCATATTGTAAGGATTCATGTTCTCACCGCGTTTATGAGTTCACTGGTATTATGTGTCCCTAAATAAAAAAGAAGTCGGATGTGTCTTCTTGACAAATACGTTAAGCGTCGTAAAGTTTCCCTAAGAAAAGAAAGTTTCTCTAAGAAAAGCAAATAAAATTTTTCTATATGAATAATTTCTTAATATTATAATTTAAATATTTTTTATCGTTCAAACTAATCCTAATAACTATATGTTTTTGTGATTATTATTATTATTATGTAAAGTAATTCAATATTCAATACTTTTCACATACCTATCTTTTTTTCTATATAGATGATAAATTTATAAGTTTTTGATATGTATTGAAAAACTACTAAGTAACTAATTAAGAAAGTACAATTTATTTTTATATGAATAGCTTGCCAATGATCGCGTTTGAAGGCTTTAAACTTAGTGAAATGCCTCAACATAAAAGAAATAAATGGAGAGCAAGCTTTTGTTGGGAAAGTACAAAGCTAGTAAGATGTTTAATACTCTATTCAATCGTCTCGCTACTTTCGCGAGACTTCTCTAAGAAACTAAGAATACAAACTTTTAAAGTTTCAGACTCACATATTCTGAAAGTAGCTTGCAAGATATTTATTCATTATATAAATTTTTTTACGTAAAACTTGAAAAATTTCGTGCATTTATTTTGCCATATACAATTTTACAATTTTCTCTCTCTCTCTCTCTCTCTCTCTCTCTCTCTCTCTCTCTCTCTCTCTCTCTCTCTCTCTCTCTCTCTCTCTCTCTCTCTTTCTCTCTCTTTCTCTCTCTTAAAAAAATTTTAAATTTCATCAAAATTCACATAAAATATATACACTCAAAATTTAAAAAAAAATTAACAATAAGACAAGAATTCTTTTAATTGTTTTAAGTATAAGATAATTCTATACATTCTAAGTTTTAAGTTTTAAGCTTCCAAAAATTGTCTTTAACATAGTTGTAAGAAAATCGCTAGATAATATCGCAAAGAGAAAGAGAGAGAGAGAGAGAGAGAGAGAGAGAGAGAGAGAGAGAGAGAGAGAAAGGGAAAAAATAAAATAACGATTCAATATACGATAGATATGCTTTTATATTTATAATTGAATGAATCAATCATTACTGAAAGAGCGTACGTCAAATTCAAAAAAGTAAATTTTATTATGACAATCGAATTGTTAGAATAATCTTTGAATTTCATGTGAAAGGTTTTCAAGTCAATCAACTAAAATAAAACATTTGTGTAGCTATTTATAAGAAATTTTGGAAAAGAGGAATTTCTCAAATACAACAAATAATTACAAGAATATGTTTCTTTTATCTTTGACAAAATAATTTATAATAATCACACATTTCTCTGAAATACTATCATATTTCAAAAATCGTTACCTTGATATATTTCAAAATAACGATTTATTATCGTAGGGTTAATGTAGTACAAACATATAAACATGAAAAATAGAAAGAAAACTGTGTAAATAATGAGAGCATGAAAAACCTGTACAGCCTGGAAGATGCGACACTGAAAAATATCGTTTATTTATCTCGAAGACTTAATACCTTGTCTTATTATGGTCAAAATGGGGAAGAAAACGCAATGCGGAAAAGGAAGTTTCCATTGAAATATGTACCTCATAAAGAAACCGTAAATTAACTATACGAGAAAAAGATATAAATAATTATTTCGGAATAAAAGCAGTATTACGTTGTAATAAAGAATTGTTTCTATCATGCTTATAATTATGATAAGCGTAAAAAATACCATGTAATAATTTTTCGTAGCTTATTTTCTCTGCGGCGTATAAACACGCTATTATTGCCATTCGCGGGATGAGACTCGAGCAAGAAACACTTTGTGTATTTTTGCTTTATTACATTTTTTCGAGAAATGCGATTGCATAAATATTGAAAGAAATATCAAAAATTTGTGATCATTTCCTACAATTATAATTATTATAATTATTAACAATTATTATCGATCCGCGCGATTAATTAATTTTGATAAGAGCAATTTTTAATTGTGACGATTATATATATTAAAGCAAGATTATTTATTTCACGCAATACACATATATGTATATATTCATTCGAAATAGAATTCGATATAAAAATTACTACTTTATTCCAGTTCTATTTAAGAAGATAATTATTTGTTCGATATTTGGATTCAAACTTATCACTCATCTCGCTTTAAAACTTTCGCCAATCTAAATGTAAGTTGCCAATTATACTTTCGGATTGAATGCGGGAAATAATTAATTTTATATTGATCGATGAATCATCGAATCGAGAGATTTAAGTAATGAAAAATCGTGATGTATTATCGTTTATTAATATTAATTTGAAATTTTCAAAGAACAGAATTATTAAATAATAAAATTGATAGCCTTTGAATTATACTCGTGACATCCCAGGAATTTCCATCAGCAAGACTTTAATTCTTTGTCGCTTTGTAATAAATTGATTTTCTCTGTATATATTTCGCTTATTTCTATTACAAATTTTAACTAAAGAGGATTCAAACAAGAATCAAAATGATAGTGTGGATGATAATATACGTCGGTTTCAAGAAAGAAATCATTTTCGTCGAAACTGATTATTCGTGCATAGAGTGCTGATTTTTCTTGGTCTGATATCAAAAAATAAATAAAAATCTTGAAATGAGATTTATTTATTTCTCGATATCAGATCATGAAAATTATTTTTTTCTTGAAATCGACGCTTTATCATCCGCGTCTGGCTTTTATTTGGCGTTTAAATTTAAATATAATTGTCACACTAAGAATCTTATTAAAGTCTTAGTAATTAATTTCTATAATTGATTAAAATATGAATAATTACTCATTACTTTTAATTTTACTTTTAATTATATGCACGAACAACTTTTTGGCTCTCCTCAAAGTCTATCAATATTTCGTATTTATTTTGTAGTGTGTTAAATATTTTCTCTGTAAGAGGAGAAGAGAGGTAGTAGCACGTATATGTACATATAGCGTATATTGTTTATAAATAAACACTTTGTTGTCATTCGCACGATAGGTTCGAACAGGCGGGTAACGATACGAGTAGTTTTGTGTATCGTCCCATTTATCTCTTAAAATATAATCGACAAATGTTAGATGTCAAACGTAATTATTCTCACCAACAATTAAAATTAAAAGTTATCGACTCACGCGATTAATTATCGCGGAGATAATTATTGATCTCAAAGAAGATATAATTATTTAATGTAGGAATCGATGCGACAGAAATAGAAATTATAAATATGACATTGAAGTCAAATATAAATTTTCGTATCGCGCTTTAAATTTTTCATCTATTTAAGTATATAATACGCTCGTCATTTTTTGGTTTAAAAGGATGGCTCGCCAGATCGAGTAATTTAAGTAATGGAAAAATTCAAAATACATAAAAATTTGATAATAATAATACGTATATTTCGCGAGATTTATATTCGCGTATTTTTCGTGTGTGTAAAGCTAGCACACCATTTCGTAGAAGATCATAAATAGGTGAGTTCTAACTTTATTTTCAATAGTTCTACAACTATTGAAAATAAACCCAGAACTCTTAATTAATATGTATGAGTTTCCACGAAATATGAGATGCTTCACACATATCGCTATTATCACTACTGAAATGTTATAAAATACACAATTTCTGACTCACCGATATCTGCAATAACGGAGTTGTAGTACACGACTCATCGATCTGAAAACAAAATATTCAAATTATATATATATATATATGTATATACATATATATTATGTGTATGTGCGTGTGTGTACAGAGCGTTTTGAAAATCTGGAAACGATTGAATATTTCATAAACAATACAATTTAGAAGAAAGTGTTTCTATTTTGTTTTTACCTCACAGATGCCTCGCTGTCGCCCGATGCCTCCAGACCTCCTCCTCCTCTCTTGGTCCATGGTAGCACTCGCGAAAACACGAATAATTACGATCGCCCGACACTTTACACGGCACTCCCGACGCGACGCGTATTTCGCGTACATTGCACAATGAGAAAAATACGATGCGAAAATAATAATCGTATACGAATCAACGTCAAACTCGCGTGCAGCTTATCAGCAATGCTATATCTGTAACAAATAAAATATATACGCATATATATAGAGATACTTAAACAAGAATTGTTTCTTAAAAAAATGTTATTATATAATATTATTTTGCTTAACCTCACCAGTTGCCCCAGTGTCGCCCGATGCCCCCCGGGTCTCCTTCTCGTAGAAGAAGCTTCGTACTTTTTTGCGTTTGCAACGCGCGGCGACGCCCGGATTTTAGATGTCACATTTTCCACGCGTTTCGCTAAAACGTGAGAATCGCGAGAGCTTATTCGCACGCGAATAGAACCGATGCTCTGTTTTCGCGTCGCCGTTTTTTTCTAGGCCCACTTATCGGAAGGCCTCATCGAACGACAATGAAGCGGCGACTACTTCACGACGCACTTAGGTTAGGTTAGGTTATGTCAAGAGTCGTCGATATTCCAAGAGTTTTGATATTTCACAATTCAACGACGTAGAAATCGCGGATCGCCAACGCCGAAAAACCTCGGGAAATTCGCGTCGAAAGCGTCGCAGCAGATAATTCGATCCGCCCGTGTAGTAAACTCGCCCATGTAATAGACTCGCTCGTGCGATCGCGACCACGATGTCGGTACACCATTTCGCGACGCGATCGGATTTATATGATAATTAAGCACTTAAACAACACTAAATTCACGCTCGTACTGTCACGGACTGGCGATGAGCGCGCAAACGTCGATCGCGAACAATCGAAAATGTACCTAGCAACAGCAATACTGACGTCGAGTGTCGGACTGCCGGACTGGCACTGCCAGTTACGGGACGCGCAACGCGCACACGTCACACGTTGCGACAAGATGGCCGAGGCGTAGTGGTGGGGGTCCACCGTAAGTATGGCGCGTCACACGTTGCGACAAGATGGCCGAGTCTTAGTGGTGGGGGTCGAGCGTAAGTATGGCGTGCGAGCTCGGAGGCTCGGCTCGGTTCGGCGGTATATTATTATTTTAAAATTTATTTCGCAAATTAACGCTATATATTATTATGTATCCTTTTTTTAAAAAAATATGTAAAGTCGATACTTGCATATATCGAAGTTTATTGTTGTCGCTTTTCCGCGATGCTCATTAGCTGCCAAGATTCACGTTGTGCGTTACATTCGTAGCATCGAGGCTATCATCGCGAGGCAGTTTGATAGTTTGTTTAAAATAAAATTAAATAAAATAATAATATATTAGTTTTAAATAATATGTTATAATACTTTAAACTCGGTTAATATTTTTTGACAGAAATCAGCTGATAACTATCAAAAATATTAATCGCGAATAAAATATTATAACATATTATTTTATTTTATTTTATTTTCAACAAAACTGTTAAACTACTAATCCTCGCGATGACAGCCTCTCGATGCTACGAATATAACGCACAATGCGAATCGAAATAGTCAATCAGCATCGCAGAAAACATGCAACAATGCTTGCGAGAATCGACTTAACATGCCCTTTTTAAAAAAAATGTTATAATATTTTAAATTTGATTAATATTTTTGACAATTATCAATCGATTTTTGTCAAAAAATATCAATAACAGATAAGATATTATAACATATTATTTAAAATATATTATTTTAATATTTTCACATATTATATACACCTTCATTACCGCGCTATAGCTATAGAAATGTTATAAAATAAACAATTTCTCACTCACCGATACATATAGAATAGCGGAGTTGTAGTACACAGCACACATTGACCTGAAAACAAAATAATCAAATCAAATCAAATCAATTTTGCATTATAACACAATATAAATATAAATATGTATATGTGTAAGCTAGAATATTTAATTAGCAAATTTTTGTTTTATTGATATTTTTTAACAGAAATCAGCTAATTAAAGCGTTAATTTGCTAATTAATTTTTTAAATAATAATATGTTATAATACTTTAAACTCGATTAATATTTTTGACAGTTATCAGCTGATTTCTGTAAAAAAATATTAATCGAGAATAAGATACTATAACATATTATTTACAATATATTACTATTTTAATTTTTCAACGTATTATTATTTTAAAATTTAATTAGCAAATTAACGCTTAAATCAACTAATTTCTGTGAAAAAATATTAATCGAGTTTAAACAAACTTATATTATTTTTTAAAAGATATCATTTTTTAACATAAAACTGAAGAATGGTGCGTGCGTAGCGCGCGCTTGTGTTGTTCTAATCTTTTAAATTTGAACTGATTATTCAAAAGAAAAATGTCGTAAAACAAAATATAATATGCTGCGTGAATAAGTTGGCATATCAATTTGTCCATAGGCATTTTCTTTGGTTTAATCGCCAGAACCATTTGTTTAAGTTTAAACTATCAAGAATTCTAGAACTATTGGAAATAAATCTTCTATTAAATAACATGCTAGCTTCACACACACATATTTTTCCATGATTTATTCGATCGAAATCTATAAAGAGATGACACATATTAACGTTCTTTCTATAAAATTTTAATTCTAACTTATATTTACTTATAAATCCTAAGTAATTCTGGGCAAATAAGAACCGGTGCCGGATGGAAGGTGCTTTATAAACATTTCTAATAGTAAAATTTTCTTCTTTATTTTAAACGTTTCGTATTTACTTATATTCACATTCACTAGCGGATCCTGACGTCGATAATAGGGGGGTGGGGGGGGGTTGCAAAATTATTTTATTTAATATTTTTGGTTTCATGATTAGCTTTTATTCCAGGATTAACGACGTCGATAGCTCTTTAATGTTTGTTTTTCTTTATTTATATTTTTTAAACAAGTTCAGCAAAACTGTTTCTTTTAATTTGCAAGGTTAACTCCTCCCCCCCCCCCAGGATCCGCCAGTGTATACATATATATATATATATACATATTATATAGATATAAAGAACTTCTCGCCTAATTATTTTCATGCAACGAAATTATCTCATCATTTCGTCCTATGTCTGACTTAATCTAAACTTAACTCCTTGAATGCGTAACGAGTATAATTTACAATGTATCTTATACATACATATTGTATATATTATATAGATATAAAGAATTTCGCCTAATTATTTTCGTGCAACGAAATTATCTCATCATTTCGTCCTATGTCTGACTTAATCTAAACTTAACTCCTTGAATGCGCAATGAGTATATTTTACAATGTATATCTTATACTTTTATATATATATATATATATATAATATATATATAAAATATATATATATGTATATATACATATATATAAAAGTATAAGATACACTGTAAATTATACTCATTACGCATTCAAGGAGTTAAGTTTAGATTAAGTCAGACATAGGATGAAATGATGAGATAATTTCATGCACGAAAATAATTAGGCGAAATTCTTTATATACATATATATAATATATACAATATGTATGTATAAGATACACTGTAAATTATACTCATTACGCATTCAAGGAGTTAAGTTTAGATTAAGTCAGACATAGGACGAAATGATGATAATTTCGTTGCACAAAAATAATTAGGCGAAATTCTTTATATCTATATAATATATATTATATAGATACAAAGAATTTCGTCTAATTATTTTCGTACAACAAAATTATCTCACGACGAAACAGTAAAAGAAAAAAACAATCAGAGGATCGGGCGACAACGGAGCAATTGAGAGGTGAGCGCTTTATATAATTAATTATTTAATTTATTTTTATTAATTAATTTATTTTTATTATTTATTTATGTATTTTATTATTTGTTATTTGTAAAAATAATTGTTCAGTATCTCCGCTATACCCAGTTCTTACATTATTATTTAATATAATGCTTGCAATAATATATTCTACATTTTTTTATCTAAAAATATTTAATATTTATTCAAATATTATATTTCATGAATTATAAGACTAACAATAAAAAAAATACGTTAAGTTTAAAATTTTGTTTGTCACGCGATACATATATACTTGTATATGCATGTGTTTTGTCATATCCTTAGCATGGTCAGAATTTAGAAGGGCTTATATGGAATGGAGGAAAATACACACACATATACACAGTATCCATTGGATGACAACGTATTTTTCCATCAAGAGAACGTAATCTCTGAGACTCTGTTGGCAAAATTAATTCAAGCAGCTTTCCTTACACTGATACATATGTATATGTATATGTGTATGTATACATATGTGTTATGTATATGTGAGAAAAATAAAAGAAAAATATTAACGAAATCGCACACACATAAGACTTGGATTTTTGTATAGCAGACGCACGTGTTTTATTGTATAGCCTATAATCTATAAGGTAGATCTTCCATACAAATTTAGTTTTATAAATATTAATCAATCCTTAAATTCTCAACAAAAAAAGTCAAATTACAAACTTTGATATATTTCTCTATAATTTTTTATTTCTCTCTTTTTCTTTTCTCTTTTTCTCTTTCTTATATTCCTACATTTTATCTTTAAAAGCAATTAAAATAAGGAAACATTGATTTTGAAAAATACATATTTACACACGTTTATGTACGAATTCCGAAAACGCGTGAGTGTTATAATTAATTTAAGAGAAAATATGAGTATTTATTTAACCTACAATATTTGTTTGAAGCAATATAAATGAAATTTTGGCGAATATAACAGGGTGCATTTTGATTACACTTCGATATTGCATACTTGTGACCGATATATGTATATTGTTCGTTAGCCATAATTTTCTGACTTTGTGCTGAAGCGCTTTTAAATTACTGCGACAAAGCACGAGTGTAGCCTTTGATGTGCAAAAACGTCAGCTCCAGTTTTACACGTCACGGATATATCCCATCTATCCCGATATCTCTATCATCGATATAATTCAGAATCAAGAGAGAGTTATGCAGACGCAGCACAGAGGATCAATAGAGTATGTTCGTAAAGATTCATTCAAAAATGTTCAAGCGAGATAATCGCGGATAATCGATATGATTTCCGTAAAACGCTTTCAATCTCGCGAAGTCGAAATCAGTTCGCGTGATTTGATTTGTTTCATTCCGACGAATTCTTCTTTAAAATCCGACGAGTGTACATACACGTGCTTAATCCGCTTTGCAGATTATCGATTTCCTATCTTGAGGAAAGTAGTATCGAGTACGTTAAAAGGTACAACTTGCCTATAGGGATATACCGAGAATGAAATAGTTCGCTACTCTACCTTCGTTAAACAAGTTTTAATTCATTTGCCAAGCGTGCCTACATTCCTTCTCCCGGTGACTTTTCGAGTAATGTTAAAGTTTGAAAGTTAGCAGAAAATTGTCTCCCCGAACTCTGCTCTTATTGCATATAGCACCCCGGTGTCGAAAGAGGTACACGTTCGCCGAAGAGCGAATTTATACACCGACGCATCTACATCTTGTTTATTCATTAGATACTCCCGTCAGACAGATATCGGATTCCGCCTTCCGCGGAAGGTATATACTTCGCCAACTTAATAATTCCATTTGCGTCCTCGAGAACGTAGCTCAAATATAATTCCCGAGACTTTGAGACAGGAACAAAATTTCGCCTCTCTCCGCCTCTCTACGCTCTCGGCTTTTCACGAATTGTACACTCGCGCGCAAAACCCTACATTAATTTACAATTTTGCTCCTCATACAAATTTCTCGATTATATACAAATTAAATAAATTCGCAAATTATATACTATGCATTGACACATAATATAGGTATGCATAATTAAAAATAAGTTTATGCCAATTCGATATGTTATGTAGATTGCGCAATTTTCATTTTGCACCGCGGTCATTTATAGCTTGAACTCATTTTAATTAAATGATTACGTACATAATGATGTACACGTGTGTATGTGTGTGTAACAGTTTTCACACGTGGATAATAATAACGGAAATTGTATTTAAATAATGATAATAATGTCTAAACAGATTAAGAAAAGTATGACAAGCTCTCTCTCTCTCTCTCTCTCTCTCTCTCTCTCTCTCTCTCTCTCTCTCTCTCTCTTTCTCTGGATAAATATATAATCGTGCTTGATATCCAATACTAATACGCTATAATAATAACAACTATTAATAGCATTCCAATAAATCACATATAGCAGATCAGTGATAATTGGGAATACAAGAATAAAATCTTAATTTATACGCGTTACATGCGTCAAATCAAGCTTGCACATAGCCACACAATTCTGAAAATAATCTATAAGATATAAAAATATACAAAAAAATGATAAAAATATAAATTTCCAGTAAAACATTTTTTCCAGTGAATTTGCAGTAAAAATGTTAGACAAGAATTTATTCACTCATAATTGTAAAATTTAATTATCGTGCCTAATAAACTTGGACAATAAACATCTTTTTCAAGATGTAATTGAATCTTCGAAGCAAATGCAATTAAAACGTCCGAATTGAGAGATTTATTCAAATAAGAAATCGAGACGGAACACACAATGGGAACAATAGGCTTCTTGTGTGTATTTATTTAACGATTATTCATTTAATGGAGTCTCGCATATCTTTTCCTTCATAAAAAATTATTATTTATCGATGAAATTATGTATATCGATGAAATTATATATAAATTATTAATATCGATGAATATTCTCGGGAAAATTATAAATATTTAAAATAAGAACGTAATAGCGAGATTATACCTTCGATAAAAAAAAAAAAAAACTTACGAATTGGTGAAATTTTAGTAACAAGAGATATGAGACATTGGCAAGAAAATAGTAACCTGGCAAACAAGCCGCACCATAAAGATCGATGCTTATGTCTCGACCTCGTAACATTATTGAACATTGTTTTGACAAAGTTATATAATTCGACAAAGTCAAAGTCGTGTTGGTGATTGTTGTAAACTTTAATAATATTAGAGAGTAATATTAAAGAAAAAAAATATCGATATATATCTATATATATTGTTTTATTTCTGCAGCGCGCTGTTTAATTAATCTTGGAAACCGCGTATCTAGAACACTGCGGATTAAAAATAATACGTTTCCAAGATTAAAATTATACATGTTAACACGTTCGGATGACGTTGCTATAAGCATATTCTTGCAAAATTTTTAAAAATAGATTTCTTTTATGTTTTTCACTCTCTAAATATCGACTCGCATAATTTATATCATAATATATACACTCTGTTAATGTGATTCAATCACCGGGAGCGATATTGGTCGGATGATTATAAAAACAAATCTTAGATGATCCGTGCGAGAACTTTGTGACGTAAACAATGACGTAAGTTTTCTCATTATCGGACGAGGAAGAAGAGAAATGTTTCACCGCCTATTTCTCGCGAGTATAATAAGAAACCTTACTTTCTCCATTCAATTCTATGTTTTTCTTCTGATAATACAATACGTGTCAACGTGAGGATCGTGTTCGCGGCTACGAAAGTACCCCTTAGGCGATGGGCTATTATGGACAATTGCGCAGGCGTCGCCGCCGGTGGACTTTTTGTACGACAAGCTAACTCCGGAGGAGGGAATTTCGTGAGGGAGAAACCGACAGTCGGCGTCGAGCCGTCCTCGTGCGATCTCGCGTTCTCGCAATCATGTGAAAGAAATTCGCTGGGAAAACTTTTATATAGTACAATGACACTCCTTACTGCTTACGACTTTCGTTGAACCGCGACGTGAGAAATATTTCACAGTCAAATTCTATCGAGTGTGCAAATCTGCGGTGTGAAAATTATCATAAAAATTCATATATAATTAAAATTGTCATTTCCGAATTTCGGGAAAAGATCCATGTGCTCGCAGCATGGCTATCTTGCAGTCCTGTTGCTGTTGGCAATCCGTACGCAAAGGCAGCTATGCCTGTGCCGTTTATACTACAGTAAGTAACGCAGTGTTTGCGTATGCTTGGGTGGCATTGTTATGCAAGTCGTAAACAATAAAAAATCACATTTTCTTTATATACATTATCTTCCACGCATAATTTAGCTGGAGAAAATATGAATTTTGAAACTTTGATGTGTTAGAAAATCTCACATGTATAATAGCTATTTTGCATATTTATTTTGGCATATACAGAGAGATTTAATTTTTAATTTTTTTTCAAAATATTTTATTTTATTATGTATATTATAGTGTTTATTTTTTATATTATCTTTACTTAGTATCTCATATTAAGTAAATTTAAACTTTACCTACTTATTAAATTTTATTTATAATACTTATCTTTATTATTTTTATCTTCACTTTATGATAGAATAAAATAGAATAAAATTTTAGATTCTGTAAATATATACACGTACACATTTATAGAGAGAAAAAAATTTGATTTATAATACCATTGTCTTTCGTTTAAGAACTTGTGCAATAGCTCCGCGTCCGCCTAATGATTGATTCTTTCACTTACACGTTCGACGGTCAAACGAAATAGTGGTACGAGTCAATAACAGATGAGACAATACGTTCTAGAAGACATGATTAATGACATTGAATTAATGTGATTTTATATTAATATCATTTTTTTAAATATTTCCCTTTCTGCAATTACATAAAAAAGTAAATGTAGTAAATCCAAGAATCCAAGGTAGATTTTATAATATATTTTATCGCGAATCTTTTCGATAAAAATATGCCGACTATCACGTTATACGCAAATATACCGTATCAAATATATGTATGTGCGTTTTGTAGAATATAATATTACGTAAGAAAAGTTATATAAATATTCAATTTATTATAATTGTGCAATATTTATATCGCATTATTTAGTGCATCGAATTTAACGAATTTAAAATTTATTGTTTATTAACACAATAAAAGAAGTATTAATAAAGAATATTAATGAATAATAACAACATATATAGTTAGATCTGATGATAATTACGCATCTGATGTGACGACATGATTAAACAACTTTAAAGTTCTCATCTTTTCTAAAATCTAAATATCATAAATAATGTCAAAAATTTTATGAAAGTTTTATGGAAATTTTAAAACATATTATATGACATATTCTAGACATATATAATGTTTTAGATATATTTTGGACACATTCTCTTAACATTTAAAACATTTTTATTTTATTTTGTTTTATTTTATTTTATTTTTGTATGTGATCTAAATTTTAGTTGTGTAAAATTAAAGTTATTTTACATTTGCAAAAATTATTTATTTATTATCAGACTTTCTATACACACTTATGTATTCTATAAAATACGTTACTTAAAATTTTTCTTAAAATAAAAATTTATTTACCATGATAAATTAATAAAATAAAATAATAATATATTTTTTCTCAAGAAACTATACGTTACACATTGTGTGATATTTGTTCTTCGTGAAATAAAGAACCAAGTAAGAACATTACATATAAATAGATAAAAATGTGATAAGTACTGATAACTAATTTTATTGCAATTATATAATTTATGAAGTTAGAAGAAAACTATGCGAATATATAATAATAATATGCTATAGAGAGATAATCTAAAGTATATTGTTAATGAATTGGCAAAACGCAATAACGTAATATCGACATGTTGTCATTATCGCAACCAACAGCAACCATTAATAAAGACATAGCACATTTCATGCACTTCAATTGTATTATCAAACCGGCTAACTATTGATCAGCATATTCTCCTGGGAACATATCAATTCAATCGAAATATGCATATCTGGTGTGCGTATGTCATTGCACGCACGCATGCACACATACACGCACATTCGTACTTTTTGACACAACTTTTCGATTGCATTCTCCTGACGAAACTAACGCAACAATCGAAAAAACAAAATAAATAAAAGTATATAGCTCTAGTTTGCAATATACATATATGTATATCGGTGAAAGTTTTCGTTTACCAGCAGGATCGCGTTTAATTCAAACACTTTTTCGCTTTTCGGATACGTACCATCGCGGTGTGCATTCTAAACTTTTTTTTAAAATCGTTTTTATCTCGTAAATAAAATTGAATCAACGATGCATGCGTATGTGTCTATTTTATTGACACAGTTAGTTAATTTTAAAATTTTAAGTGTTTTTATCTAAAGGTATAGTGACATTTATTTTTTAATAACAATTTTATGACACGCTTGTTGAAAACATTGTCATATTTTTATTTCCACGGGACACAAAAAACAAACTCTCCATATTCCTAATATTCTGAGCAAAAATATCAATTATACGTTTTGTGGTAACATACGTAACTATATTAAGTATGGCTTAAAACGCGTTCATTGTAAAAATTCTTTTCATTTTTTCAGAATTATAAAGAGCGTGAAATCAAACAGACCGCGAAAACGCAAAACAAACTTCGTTAAACTGTTATCGAACAGGTTTGCGTAATTGTATAAAGGGCTTGGAAATTATTGGTATCTGTGAAACTTTATATAGTACGCAAAAGTTACATGAAAGTCATTTGTGTGAGTTTCTATGGGGCTTTAAACCGCAGGAAATTAAACGTATCCTTTAATAACCTTTGTCTTATAATTGCTAAAGTTCCGGTATCTAATCTAATTATCTTTGTTAACTTTTTTATCGATCTCTGATTATTCTTCGGACGAAGAAATGGCTTCTGTTCTGTTTTGCTGCTTACCTATTTTAATTTTTGAACTATGCAATGCCAGCTCAATTAACTTTTGCAGATTTTATTTCGTGGCTACGTAGTTATATCGCTGTTTTATCATTATCGCGAAACGTTCGGCGAAAATTCCCCCCTCCAAAAAAACACGCTTTAATTACTTGACTCCGTTAATTATCTCGTTAGTTCTCGGAACACAATTGCAGCAACCTCTGTACATACTCTGTAATGCCGCATCATTGATTTCCTCCCATGAGAGGTTTAGAGTGATATCTGATTGTGTTGTTATCTACTCTATAATTTGGTTGATGCGAAAAGTTCAAAATGCTTCACGCATAAATTTTCGAATTTTATTAACTTCTATTAGATGTTAAATTATTTTGTAATTATTTTCTTCATTTCTTAGAAATTTGTCACACAAATATATTTAGATTCTTTTTTTATAATCGAAAATTAATTGATCTAATCTGGCACACACATTTCTCTCTTCTCTTCTCCTCTCTTGTAGTCGTATTTATAATCATATTTTAAAAATACGGAATAATTGTAAATTGCAATTTAATGCAACGAAATATTACATTTTGAGCTAATTTTCGCAGAAGATTAAATTGATTTTATTGAAAAGTTTGATAACAGTTTGGCACACGTGTGCTCTCACTTGATCTATAAAACAAAACTCAAGTGTCTATAATAAATATGGGCCTGAAACCGAGGGTTGCGAACGCTTAGTCAGCGTTTCATGGATATCAGATGGCGACGAGGCAAGAGGAACGTAACTTCGAGACGCATTTTCACTTTTTTTCTCTCTCTTTTACCGGTCTCTGGTGCACGGTTTTAGCGACCCAGCTTGCGAGCCCTTTTAATTGTGTACAGAAATTTAAAAAAAAGGAACGTACGAAATTTAAGGACCTATGATACTGGACCGAGAAAATTCAATTTAAAACTTTATCATGTTGAGAGAATCAATAACGTTTATACATACGGTAATTACGTTGTTGTATATGTTAGCTAAAAATAACGTTCCAGGAAAACGTTTGAACAAGATACATTTAATATATGTTTACAATAACTATTCATATTATATAAAAAATATTATAATTAAATTATATTAAATTATTGATATGAAATATGTTCATATATGCAAATTAATGATTTATTTATCATTTTCAGAATATAATTTTAATAATCTTTTACAAAACACACATGTCATGCATATATTTTAATAAAGGTATGCTTTTAAATTTGAAAAGAGCAATTGAGTAAATGGAAAAAAAATTAAAAGTGGAATAGAATATCTCTTAATGTCTCTCGCAATGCGCGTTTTTAATTTTTATTCTTTTACTATAAAAGAGTATAGAACAGCCTAAAAGCAATTATATTTTGCTCAATTTCGACACAAAATTAATGCAAGATAGAGGAGTATGCGGCAATTGCGCGCGCGCGCACTTTTCTATTACTTTTACATAAATTAGCATAAAATAATGATATTCCGGGTGAGTGAAGCGAGCTATACTGATCGATCGAATTATAATAGAGTTTTCCTCTCCATTTACCACAGTCCTCTTGATTCTATATTTTTTTTATTTTTTAAGTAAACGTCAACCTTTTTCTTTCTTCACGGAACGAAAATTAATGCAGATGCTTCATCTATATGAACTTGGCCCTCAAGTTTTAATAAATTAAGTTTCCAATAAAGAGAATGTGATGTAATAGTCATTTGTAATGTTATTTGTAGTCAAAGCTATAAAAAATGGTATTTTAAAAAAATTTTTAAAAATATAATAAAACATAGTTTTCAACATATTATTAAAAGATCGATTTCACATGTTTATCTAATTTCTTTCTCACGATCAATATAAGAAATTAATTTCTGTGATTACAAATAAAAAAATTCAATTTTATTGTTAAAGATAGCATTATGCTAAACGAATGTTAGGCAAATGCTAATAAAATCTGATATTTATAAGAGAAAGAGAGAGAGAGAGAGAGAGAGAGAGAGAGAGAGAGAGAGAGAGAGATGCATAGTAGCGCAAATATTAATGTAAATTAATGCAATATGATATGAAAGTACAATGACAATGAATTATCCGACTTTTCATTTAATCTAAAGTATCAAAAGCGCCGTGATATGCTTACGCAACTTGTTGCAACGTTAATTAATATAGTTTCATGTTTTTGCCGTGTGCGTGCTTCTGTGAACAAACACTTCGAGCAAACTCGGACCATAAACCCTTGGGAAATTTGTTTACCTAATAGAGCATACCGCCCCTCCTTCCTCCCCCTCATTCAATTCTTTTTTCTTCAGCTAAATTATTTTTAACTTTGATAAAAAAATGTTGTGCAAAGTCTATATTTTTCTTCACAGAGTTTTTAAATTAAAAATTATATAAGTCTTGCCTCTTCGACGTTTCAATCCTATATTTTCGTAAAAATATCACATTAACACATTATTTATTAAATAAAATTTTGTTTCTTTAAAAATAAAAATTATGAGTATAAATTAATATCCCAATAAATTAATATCTTTTTATAAATATAATATAAAATTAACATACATCATTCTAAATTTGATAAATATATCGTACGCGCGGTTATATTATACGCGTTTATTATTGCATTGTATTAAAGAAACACACGCGATATGTTTTAAATAAATCTTCGCGAATAAATCGACACACACATTCGCGTCTATATTTCGTAAAATAAATATTTTCACACCGAGCCTTCTATCGCAATTTCTTGTTTCTTGTTGCTTCGGGATAATCCATTTTTCCAATCATTTTCACAGATGCACGTTCGATTAACATCATATGTACACATACATCCATACAAAATTACAATGATTGTCCATTATTTCACAATCGGTATTCTCGATTATTTTTTCTGGCTATCTTTTGTATACGTTACGATATATGTTACGATGCACTGTATTTACAAAATCACCGATTCGCCGAATGTACCAATTGAATCACTTCATATAACTTTTGTATAACAGAAAACAATGATTGCCCGACTGTGTACAATGTGGAAAAAGCCCGAAACGAAATCGCCAATAAATTCATTCGCCACACCTGTTATACTGGCGATTGGATGGTAAAAAGTTTCGAAAATTACGCGAATGCAGCAAATATATATACGAACGTGACTATCATGACCTTTATCATTATCTGAACGTCAGGGAAAAATCTCTTGTCTTCAGTAATCCATCTCGATAATCTTTCAATAATCCTCCTGATTCTCTCTCGAAATGCTTGATTGCATTTGCGATTATCATAAAAGGCATATTGATCATGGGATTTCGCTTATGTCAACATTAAATCTAATGTGTTAATTGGATTTAATTAAGACAATCGCATTTTCCTGACTCGCGCGTATATATATAAAATTTATTTCGAAGAACGACCCGGGAGAAATTGGAAATAATAGCGATGCGCTTCGATTCGACGAGTGGATTCGGGATAGACACCTGTTACTAATATCGAAAGACATTGATTGTATTCGCCCACGCTAATAAACTAGCTAGAACGATTGACTATCGCGAAACTCGGCACCCCGACACTCGTTTCGGTACGCAAAAAATTCACTCTGGACGAGCAAACGATGCAGAGCGAGCTCGATCGTTCGCTGCTCGCGGCTTTAAAAGTTCTTTATGATGATAAATGATGCGGTTTGTGGAAATTTTCCTGAAGAACATTATGAAAATCATTCGAACTGTGATTTATGAAAACACGAACGGGGTTAAAATAAAAAAATTAAGAGGAAGTTGAAAGTAAAATTGCAGAATATTCAATAGAAATCGATTCCCACAAATTTCAGAACAAAAGGCTTCTCGCGCGCGCGAAATATTAATTCAAATGCATAATGACAGTTTAATGTTTCTCGACATTTCGAATTCGCGGTTTGGCTCTCCAAAGCGATCGTATTTTGACACGCATATCGAACATATGATATATCCCATATTAATTCGATAATTTCGGCGCGATATATTAGATTCGCGTATTTAGAGTAATTTTTTTATTTGCTTCTCAGAATATCGCGTGATGAATGAAATGTAATTGGTGAGAAAGGAATATTCAAATTTTAATTATTTATTATAAGATTATTTATAATAGAATTAATACCGTAAATTTTAAAATTATAATTTTTGAATTTGTTTGCCAAAAAGCAAAATTTACAAAATTACTCCACATGTTTCTTTTCATAAATGAAATATTATTATATAAAAGTTATAAATTGGACGTACGGCGGCACGTAGTTATTTTCGCAAAAAGAAGGAAAAGAAAATGGAATGAGAGTATATTTGTTTAATATCGATGAATTACCGCGGTACCGATAACAACGTCGGTGACGTACGATTCTATGCGGACGATATCCCCTGCTGACGCTCCCAGAATTAAACTAACTCGAAATTATTGTATGTCGGACGTACATGTCCTCCTTCCCGCAAATTGGTAACAGGATTGCCCCCGAGCTTGCTAACGCGAAATCGAATTATTCTCCGGATATTGAACTCGTGTCGTACATGCCTGTTGTTTTTCCATCTTCCTTTTATAAAATCGATATCTAGATATATCGACAAGTAAGAGCTGAAAAATCTAGAAACTAAAACAGATCCTAAATATACAACGTAATGGAAGAAGAGATTGAATTACACGTTAAAACATTATTAAAACACGCAGCTCACCGGGTTTATCAAATTATGCAGAGATATTATCCAGAGTGACCCGTTTAACAACGATAATGTATGAATATTCCTAAAGCTAAAGTTAATTGGAATGCTAATGAATAAATTATCCTTAATTAATCATTTTAATGAAAAATAAATTATAATCTCTCTCTCCCTCTAATATATTTAGTAAAATTTATAATACACTTAATAAGATGTGATTGTTTGTCTTGTTCCAATAAGGAAAAATAAAATTCACACAAATTTGAGTCTGAGTCTCGAAGAACTTCATCCTCAATCGATCTCCATTATATTGAAATGGTGTATTTTGTGAAAAGAAATTAATGGTATCCTCCCTATCTACTCGCGGTTCTAGATATACTTTGCACTACTAGTATCAGCTACCGGCACGGTTCTTCGAGAGGAAAGTCAATACCTCAAGGGGAACGTTTCTCTACCAGAGTCATCCAGTTTTCTGGAATCGGGGACCATATCACCAAGTAAGTGGACAATAAATAATAAATAGTACTCTAGTGAATTTAACGGTATTTGGTTTTTTTCTCCATCGTAACAAAATTTTTGATCTCACGCATGAAATTGTTCTCGAAATTGTCTCTACCTATATCTGAGTAGTCTTCGCTTCTCGCTTAAAACGATATTGCTTGTATTGCTTCAGCCACGGTTTATTTCAACGGAATGCTGCTTGTCTGCTCCTGCTGCGGCGTGTTGTGCAGCCTCCTTCTTTTGTACGGCTTGTACAAGGTAGGGCAAAATTCCAGAGTAATCATTAAAGCGCCGTCTAATAATTCCACTCCTTTATTTATTTCTAATAATTAGATATTGCAGGAGATTAATTTGGAAATATAGAGACATAAATCCCGGTTTAAAAGCGGTAGTAAAATAATTCTACTTCCTTATTTATTTGTAAAAATTAAAAATTGCAATCATTAATTTGAAAATATAGCTGTAGAACCTAAATTATTACCATCTCTATTGTTATATTAGATTGTTGCATTATTACATTAGATAGGGAAAAATGTCATCCTACTCTTTTACACGTCATCATTATTTTACTCTTTTTCTTTGAAAAGACAATATAATTGGTACGAATACTTGTGTAGCGTATATGTGAGCAAACAGCTAAATTTGCATTGTACTATCTCTCTCTCTCTTTTCGTCTTTCTCAAGACGTAGATTTTCACGTTTATTACATTTACCACTCAATCCCATGAGAATGCAGTAGAAGATACATACTACTTTTGCTGTCACTTGGAACGTGAAACAGTATTATCGCTGCTCCCGAATGGATGATATGAAAAGCTACTGGTGTAATATACACACGTTATTCCCGAGAGATACGTGCCATTAAACACAGAATAGACAATTGAATGAGCAATTCGAATACGCTGTCGTTAATAAATTTATTCATATATATGTATTTAATTCTTAATGGAAAGTCCAAATCTTGCTGATTATTTTTAAAATTTTTTATTTATAATTTTAATGTATCCTTGAATATAATCAAATAAAGATCTAAGTTTAAAGATAGCTGTTCATATACAGCTATTATTCATTGCCAAGACTGTGACATATAGCAAAACATGCGTATTGATTCTTTATTTTTGTTTCTTTCACTCTATGACTATAATATCGATATATTGCTTTCTTATATTGACTGAGTAAAGTTTTCATGCAGTAACATATACATGTAAATCATCAATAAACGTCGTATATAATCCACTTTGCGTGCGCGATATTATTATGAATGATAAAAATCATAAACTTGCATAAGCGGTTAGCAAAAGAAAGAGAAAAAAGAGAAACACGAAGCGAAAATGCATTAAAGACCTTAATTATTCTGAGTACCTGCTTGACTGTAACGAATTTCATTAATCAAACAAATTGTGGCATTCACGCGATACAACGTAACGTAACGTAAAGTAATATATTTATGAATATTAATAGCTAAACACTGATAACACGAGAGGAAGCCTTTTGCAAACATTAAAAAAAATGTTTGATGAAAAATACCTGGTACGTTTCATATTCTACCGCTTTACATTACAGAAATTTCATTACTACGCTTTATTATTTTAATATCAAAGAATCATTAAACTGAACCGCATAATTAAAATCGTCGAAATTCAGGAACGTGAAATGGAACAGTTTGCGAAAATGTTTTCATGTAGAAAATTCTATGTGTAATTTCTATATAAGTTGTTTTATGAATATTACTCATTCTCTCCGCGTAAATTTTCAGGATCACAAGATGTTGCTGCTTCCATGGATTAGCGTAATTATCGCATGTAGCATCGTTGATATAGCACATTCGCTATACTTATTTATTGTCACAGTGAGTATTATATAGTATTCTTCTTCATATATTGTATATATATTTGTATAATAAAAAAGAATTTTCAATTTCTTGCGATTATACAGAACTTAAAATTGTCTTTTTTATTATTTTAAATATTTTAATATATTTATCGAATAATACAATTAATTGGATCATGTTTAGAAAACTAGTGTATTTTTCTGTGTTTCATAATGTATTAATTGGTAAGATAATGTTTCTTGTAAAATTAGTTTGACGAAAATTTTATTAAAGCAAAAATTGACTTGAGAATCAATAGAAAAGGGGCGTAAATGTTTAAAAACGAAAACATTCTTGTAATAAGCATTCTTTAATTATACCCTTTTTCCAGCATATGAAATTTTCTAATTATCAATATCTGTTTAATATTTTATTTGTTTATACAACATTTCTTACTGAATTTATAATAAATCAAATCAATAAATCCAAGCATCTTGTGTTAATAAATTTTTTATTTCGTTTGATGTAAAATATTTCTGCATTTTCTCTGTTTATTTTTCCTTTATTCTCACTTTGCCATATTTGAAATTTATGAGTACCGGCTGCTTGAAAGCTTCGTAACTATTTTAGGCAGCTCTGTCCTTTGCGAGAGAAATATCAAAACTAAACTTGGCAGTCTTTTAAAATAAATCATGGAAAATCCAAATATGCATTCAAGACACGAGGACAGACATAAGTATACTTTTACGTCCCTTTTCAGATGTTTATGACATTCTTCAAACACATTTACAGATATGAGATAAGATATTTTGTATATATAAAATGTTGGGAAATTTTGATCTATTACAGTCCGAGTTTAATCCAGCAAAAGTTATGCTCTACACGTTAAATTTCTTTCTACTCTGTTTAAACGTGAGTACATTCGACTAAGTTTAATTACTAAACAATTTGTCATAGTTGTAATTTATAGTTTTTGAAACCTATCAAACTCGTATAAAGATTTATATTTTGTATAAGACACATATTATTAAAATTATAGTTGTATAAATCATATAAAATTATATGTATAGTTCTATCATTCACAAATAATAATAAATAATTGAAAAAAATACTTTTTTTTTTAAATAAAATAAAATAATAAGTAGAGAAAATAAAGAATTAAATTAAGAATTTTAAATTATTAATTAAAAATAAAGAATTATTAAATTAACTAAATTGTGTTGACAATTTATATGCATTTATGCACTGCAAATATTATATCAGCGCAAAACAAATATTGTTACAGATATATTCGCTTTTATGTGTCATCTCGCAGTATCAAGAGTACTCAGCTGGTCGCGGCACTGCTGCACATGACTACGAATATAGGGTCAGTATTCCGAAAATTTCGCAGAGGAAAAAACAGTGGGATGAGGGACGAAAAGTTAAGTGAATTATTTAGTCGTACTGCTTTATTCGCGAACAGCTTATTAAAAGATGTTGTAAATATTAAAAAAAAAAACGCGTGTATATATTAATTTGCGAACAATTAATTTAAGATTAATTAATCATTTAGACATATATTTTCTGTAATACTAGTAAATGGTCTGATATCATTAGACAACGAAACGACAAGGGAGACTAACGAGAAGTCTCTGAAAGAAAATGCGATCAAATGTTTCCTAAAAGCTAAGAAAGCAACGAAGTAAGGGGACATTGGTAACAACTTTGTTACGTCAATTATCTCATAATCAATGTCACAAGGGATATCGATCGTGTGTGTGTGCGTCAGGAATTCTGTTATATTTGCAGTCTCCTTTATGTCGAAGATATCTCGCGCGTATTTCCTCGTATAAACTTTATATCCCTCTGTATATACAATATCCCCATATATAATCTTTTAGCAATTCTTATAAAAGCTGACGTATCGATCAATGTACAATTTTCAAAAGTTTCTCATTTTTTAACGTGTAATTTCTATCGTCGTTTTGCTAAATCCCGCAACCCACGTTCCGAAGTTTTTTTATTCGCGCAATATATTACTTATATCTCATACAATATTTCCCTTGAAGATTCCAGTGGTGAAATACGTAACCCAACCACCGACGACTACGACCGCTACCACGTCGTGTCTAAGTTCGCGAAAAGGTGTCACCAACAATGAAACAAAAGCTACGCCGACTCAGAGTCCCACGGCATGTCACAACCTTCTCTTATCGGAGAAAAGTCCCACGGGGGGTCGGTTATCAAGGAAACACGTTCAATTTCCAGATACATCGACATTGCCAAGTCAAATGCAGAGATCAGGTGAGCGCATACGCATTTTGGGAGTGACTAAAAATAAATTTACAAAATCTGGGGCAACGCGCAAGAAGAAGAGAAATGTCGCGTCCTCGATATCAGTTTACCTCGATATCACGTCGCGCTCTCACACATTTCATCACACGTGCCATTTTCATTAATCTGTGTTGAAGCTCGGTACCAATTTTCAGTTATCACTGCCTGCATCGTTTGTCATCGAAAATTACGTGTAAAACTACTTCGTGTTTTGACATTTTAAAAGAGATTAAAAATGCGGTGCGTAATTGTTTTATGTAAAATATCACATTTTCGAAATGAAGTTGTCGCACGTCAAAATGTCTATCAGGAAAATCAAATTTAAGTGTTTCTTTTTTTCTGGAAAAAAAAACTCGAAAAAAATTCTAAATAATTCATAAAAGGAAACTCTGTGAGCAAAATAAATTATATCTCGTATAAATATGTCCAATAATATCACACAAATATGTAAAATAATTTACTTTTCGAATAAAATTCAGTGAAAAAAATGTAGGATACATCGAGACTATCAACTATTTCTTACACAACTCGTGTACTATTGAATTTTGCTATATAAATAAAATTGAACGGATAAACGAGAGACGTTTCGAAGTATTTGTTATACATAAATGTTTCAGAAATACCAATAGCAAAGGACCAAGCGAAATGTTCGCCGAAAATCGATCGTAATAAGGATCGTTCAAGGGCTTGGCTGAAACCTAACGATATAACGATCCTAGTTAGCCAGTCCTCACCGTCGAGCGACGAAGAGCATGTCGATTACTCGTAAACAGTATGAATACTCGACACACACACAATGCAATTGTTAACAGTCAGTAAATATGTACATATATAATATGTGACTCCTATACGCGCATCCATGGAGGACGTGTATTATCAGTGTGTAAATACATCGATAGATTTTTTTATATAAAAGGAAAGAGAATCTTTTATAAACGTCATTAATTTATGTAACCTTCACTAATTATATAATAGTTATATATAATAGCGCTTGCTAGACAAAAATCTCTCATTTTCAGTTTTCGACCGAATCTGGATCGAAATCACATAAATTGTTAAAATATAGATTTAAAAAGAATACAAGGTTGAAAAGAGAAATTTATAAATAAATACAGAATTACTATTTTAAATGATAAAGTGAAATAAGGACCCAAATACGCGAAAGTAAGCAAAGGTGCTACAAAAAAGACAAGTGAAATTTAAGCAGTTATCAAGGCAGTTATAAATATTTTATGATAAAAGTCATTAATTCAGTTTTTTGTATCTATAACATGTGATATAGCTAAATAATTCATTTTTATTGAAATGAAATAATATGCAATGTATTATTATCTGAATTCGACAGGAAGACGCACGGAAGATTTTCTAAAATATTGTATCTTCCGATATAAAATAATGTTTCTTTCAGATTTAATTTTTCAGCAACTTTCCGAACGTAATTAAATATCTATTTGATTTATGCTTTCTGTTTTCAAGCGCGACTAATCTAACGCAAGTCCAAAATATAATACCAAATTCATTATAATATATAAATTATAATTATAATTTGTTTATGCATCGTCGACATTCCATTTATGTACTACAATTAATTTTCAATTTACTATATAGTACAGATTATATTGCAGGTGAGAGCACATATTTGACATCAAAAGATGCTTTTATATTTTGAAAAACTATTATTGTATACATTGAATTTTATTTTCCCTGCGTATAATATCAAACAGAAATATATAGTTAAATAATTTTATAAATTTTTATTTATTTTTTATTTAATTTATAATTTTTATTTAATTTATAATTATTTTTTATTTATTTTATAATAATTTTATAAAATTTTATTTTATTTTATTTTACAAATTTTTATTTAGTAATTGAACTAATAAGTCAATAATAATAATACTCACTCCTTAGTTGCTCCGCTGGTACCCAACGCTTTCCCAGACCTCCTGCTCTTCTCACAATCAGATTGTCAAGATCAGTTACGTTGATCTGAAACATAGAAATAAAATTCAAATTGTAGAAGCACACAAAATAATTATATAATTTAGAAAATTATTATTGTATATTAAATTTTATTTTTCATGCGTACAATAATAAAAAGAAATATAATTAAATAAATTTATAAATTTTTATTTAATACAATTAATACAATTAATAAATTTTAATTAAACTAATAAACAAATAATGAATACTAACCCTAGAATTTATTCCACCGACGTCTAATGCCGCCTCAACCTCCTTCTTCTCTCTTATTTCCATTGTCGCTCCTTCATGGCACTTATTAGAGAAAACAATTAATTACAATAAGCGCACACTCGCAAAAACAGATAATTACGTATGATTACGCGCGCACTTATCATACTCGAATACCTAGCTGTTAATGGCTGGCGATGCGCGCTCGATTGTGGCGGGAAGATAGCGTGGGAGAAGCGCGCGAGCCTCGCGACGCGTCATCTCGACATCTCGATATCTCGATATCTCGATGTCTCGATGTCTCGAAAGACTAACTTCGCATGCACAGCAGAGGTTATAATGAACCGTCGAAAATGATTAAACTATGATTTATCAATTAAATGCGTAGCGATTTGATCCGTCCCGCATTCACGATATTTCGTTACTTATGAATGATATTAGCAGCTTTACATTGATACGATGCGTCAATATACTGTCACGCGAATAAAACGAGCAAAATATTTGCTTCGAAACAAAAATTGTCGTTTCAATAATACACTTACGAGTTACTTAATCGTAGAAATTAAATAATGCGCGAAATGATATTCACTAATCATTCAGAGATCCCGTAATACTTCTCGCAATCGCGGCTCGAAAAATAATGCGTAACAAAGTCGCTGTTCGAGAGTCGCCGCGCGATGAATGACAACAATGTGACAGGGCATGTAAACAATATAATGATATGCCACGCGACGCCGAATGCTGAGTTTATGTACTGAGCAATCTAACATTATTAAAATAAGATTCCAATTATGATTTACTCACTATCGCAATTAAATGTCCCCGATTCAGAATCAATCTGCCCCACGTTTGCAATGTACGTTTCGCTACTGACTCCGGCAATCCGGCTCTGACTCCGGCTCCGGAACGACGTCATCAGCGTCACGTTACGGCGGGAGAATGCGGAAAAGCGCGCGAAGTTTAAATACGATTTAGAGACTAATTTCATATGCGCACACACAAACAGCAGAGATTTTAACAAATCATCGATCGCACAAAAATGTATTTATATACGCTATGCAGTCGAAAATTGTTAAAATATACTTTTAATATTTGACAATTATTCTAAATTCCATGCAATATTATTAATAAAAATGTTTGATATATTACCTTTTTAATATATAATTCTATTTTGATATATAATTCTATTTTTTTTGTCAAATCGATATTTACTTTATTTTATGCGAAATATTTACTTCGAAATGAAAGCGTTGCCTTGATATACTTATGAGTTACTTAATCGTACAAATTATGTAAAATTACATCAAAATTCATGTCAAAATAACTACTTTAGCTATCTGAATACACGTATATAATCTTCATCGTCATAGTAATATTGATGTAAAATAACTACATTAAAATATATAATTAAAGAAAAAAAGGCGAGAGGCAAATGCCATAATGTTTTTGAACATTCTGTTTCTACATTTTAAAATATATAAAATATAAGATACATCTTATTTTCTATATGGTAATATAGATTTTTATAATATAAATTTCATCTCTCTTTCTCTTTTAAAATGAAAATCCGCAGTTATATTTTAATGTCAAAATATAAATTAAAAGTTACAACATATGATTTGGTTAAAGATAGTCTAAAAAAAAATTGAAACGTTCAAGTTTATTAAAGATTTTTAAATAATCTTGTTGTCCTTTTAATTTTTATTAGCTCACTTCTTATCTGTATTATTTATATATGTATATATTTTTTTAAGTCTTTCTTTATTTACACATATATTCTCTCTCTATGTATATCTCTCTTTAGACATTTTAATATATAATAGAAACCAAAGATAAGATCTAATTAGAAAATAAAAATGTAGCTTATATTTCAACGAGAGATTCGTTTTTTTATTTTATTATGTTATGCTTGCTGTGCTTATCCAGTACGATTTATAAAAATATCATAATGTACCACAAAATTATGTAATATTCTATTATATTTTTTATATACTTTTCTATTTATAGATATATATATATTAATATTCTATCTACTGGCAGTAAAGAGAACGTTATGATTTATGCGTGGTTTTACGTTTTGCTTCAAGTTTATAAAAAATGATATAACCACGGATCCCATACGGCGCGGATTCATTTTACGTATAATAGATCAAAAAGTTTGTACGCTGGTATGCTGATGGTACCATCATAATGTGCATATAATGTACAGTTGAAATATTTACAAGATTAATTTTTGGCTCGCTTTAAACAATTGAAAATTAAAATTTTTTAACCGCGGATCCCATACGGCGCGGATTCATTTTACGTATAATAGATCAAAAAGTTTGTACGCTGGTATGCTGATGGTACCATCATAATGTGCATATAATGTACAGTTGAAATATTTACAAGATTAATTTTTGGCTCGCTTTAAACAATTGAAAATTAAAATTTTTATACCGCGGATCCCATACGGCGCGGATTCACTTTACGTATATTAGATCAAAAAGTTTGTACGCTGGTATGCTGATGGTACCATCATAATGTGCAGTTAATGTAATGTTAAAATATATGAAAGAATAATTTTTGGCTCGCTTTAAACAAATGAAAATTAAAATTTTTATACCGCGGATCCCATACGGCGCGGATTCATTTTACGTATATTAGATCAAAAAGTTTGTACGCTGGTATGCTGATGGTACCATCATAATGTGCTAATAATGTACAGTTGAAATATTTACAAGATTAATTTTTGGCTCGCTTTAAACAATTGAAAATTAAAATTTTTTAACCGCGGATCCCATACGGCGCGGATTCATTTTACGTATATTAGATCAAAAAGTTTGTACGCTGGTATGCTGATGGTACCATCATAATGTGCATATTATGTACAGTTGAAATATTTACAAGATTAATTTTTGGCTCGCTTTAAACAATTGAAAATTAAAATTTTTATACCGCGGATCCCATACGGCGCGGATTCACTTTACGTATATTAGATCAAAAAGTTTGTACGCTGGTATGCTGATGGTACCATCATAATGTGCAGTTAATGTAATGTTAAAATATATGAAAGAATAATTTTTGGCTCGCTTTAAACAATTGAAAATTAAAATTTTTTAACCGCGGATCCCATACGGCGCGTATTCACTTTACGTATATTAGATCAAAAAGTTTGTACGCTGGTATGCTGATGGTACCATCATAATGTGCAGTCAATATAATGTTAAAATATATGAAAGAATAATTTTTGGCTCGCTTTAAACAATTGAAAATTAAAATTTTTTAACCGCGGATCCCATACGGCGCGGATTCATTTTACGTATATAGATCAAAATGTTTGTACGCTGGTATGCTGATGGTATCATGATAATGTGCATATAATGTATAGTTGAAATATATAAATAATTCATTTTTGTCTCGTTATAAAATATTAAATATTATAATTTTTAAGCCGCTGACCCCATACGGCGCACAATTATATTACGTGTATTATATCATAAAGTTTGTAGGCTGCTATGCTGATGGTACCATCATATCGTGCAGGCAATGTACAGTTAAAATATATGAAAGATTAATTTTTGGCTCGTTTTGAAATATTGAAAATTAAAATTTTTAAACCGCGGACCCCATACGGCGCGGATTCATTTTTCGTATATTAGACCAATAAAGTAGTACATTGGTATGCTTATGGTGCCAAAATAATGTGCATACAATACACTGTACAAATATAAAAAGATTAATTTTTGGCTGTTTTTAAAATATTAAAAATCATACTTTATAGCCGCAAACTTATTAAAACTCAAATTCCCATTATGTGTATTAAATGAAAAAATTTGTAGGTTCGAATCTATTTGGGACAGAAATAATCTGCATATATTGTACTATTAAAAATACAATTAATTAATTTTTGGCTCTCTATAAAATATTAAAAATCGATACTTTATAAACGCGAACCTTATATAACGAAGAATTATACTATGTGTATTAAACGAAAAAATTTGTACGCTCGAATCTGTTTGATATACAAGTAATCTGTATAAAATATACTTCTAAAAAGAACAATCGGTTAATTTTTAGCTCTTATTAAAATATTAAATATCGATACTTTATAACCACGGACCCTATATAAAGCAGAATTATATTATGTGTATTAAACAAAAAAATTTGTACGCTCGAATCTGTTTGGTATAAGAGAAATCTGCATAAAATGTACTATTAAAAAAAATATTCGATTAATTCTTGGCTTTTTTTAGAATATTCAAAATCGATACTTTATAACCGCGGACCTTATATAAAGCAGAATTATATTATGTGTATTAATCGAAAAAATTTGTAAGTTCGAATATATATTTGGTATAAAAGTAATCTGCAATGTACTATTAACAAAAAACAAGCGATGAATTCTTTTTTTTTTTATTATACTAGAACAACACAAGCGCGCGCTACGCGCGCGCCATTCTTCGGTTTTATGTTTATTAAAAAATAATATAAAATTTGTTTAAACTCGATTAATATTTTTTCATAGAAATCAACTGATTAAAGCGTTAATTTAGTAATTAAATTTTAAAATAATATGTTAAAATATTAAAATAGTAAAATGTTGTAAAATTGTAAATAATATGTTATAATATCTTATTCTCGATTAATATTTTTTGATGGAAATCAGCTGATAACTATCAAAAATATTAATCCAGTTTAAAGTATTATAACATATTTAAACTAATATTATTATTTTTTTAAATTTTATTTTGAACAAACTGTCAAACTGCTAATTCTCGCGATAACAGCCTCTCGATGCTACGAATATAACATACAACGCGAATCTTGACAGCCAATAAGCATCGCGGAAAATAGACAACAATAAGCTTTGATATATGCGAGTATCGATTTTACATATCTTTTTTAGAAAAGAAAAATAATTCAATCTTTTTGTCATGCAATTACTCTGCCATGAGCATAAAATATTAAATTCGAGTCAAAAATAATAAAATAATAACTCGCACTTTATATATCGTAATTTTATTATGCGCAAAGTAAGAATGTAGAGAAATTAAGTAGTACGAGTCAACAATTTCTCAGTACGCCTTTTCGTCGCGCAATCATTTAATCAATAACATAAAATTATAAATGCATGAATAGTGTATTGTTTGCAGATTATTTTGGTACCATAAGCATACCAGCGTAGTACCTTTTTAGTCTAATATACGTAAAATTAATCCGCGGCGTATGGGTTCCGCGGCTTAAAAATTTTAATTTTCAGTATTTTAAAACGCGCCAAAAATTATTCGTTTACATATTTCAACAGCACATTGCCTGCACATTATGATGGTACCATCACCATACCAGCCTACAAACTTTTTGGTATTATATACGTAATATAATTGTGCGCCGTATGGGATCTGTGGCTTAAAAATTTTAATTTTCAGTATTTCAAAACGCGCCAAAAATTATTCGTTTACATATTTCAACAGTACATTGCCTGCACATTATGATGGTACCATCATCATACCAGCCTACAAACTTTTTGGTATAATATACGTAACATAATTGTGCGCCGTATGGAATCCGCGGCTTAAAAATTTTAGTTTTCTATATTTTAAAACGAGCCAAAAATTAATCGTATATAAGTTTCAATAGTGTATTGTTTGCAGATTATTTTGGTACCATCAGCATACCAGCGTACTACCTTTTTGGTCTAATATACGTAAAATTAATCCGCGCCGTATGGGGTTCGCGGGTAAAATATTTTAATTTTCAATATTTTAACGCGAGCCAAAAATTAATCTTTCATATATTTCAACAGTACATTGCCTGCACCTCAAAAATTCATCGATTATACATTTTAATAGTACATTGATTACAGAATTATTTGGTATCAAGCAGACACCAGCGTACAAATTTTTTAATACGATAAACATAAAATAAGGATGCGTCGCACAGGGTCCGCGTCAAAAAAGTATCGATTTCTAATATTTTAAGAAGAGCCAAAAATTCATCGACTATACATTTTAATAGTACATTGATTATAGAATCATTTGGTACCAAACAGACACCAGCGTACAAATTTTTTAACTTGATATACATAAAATAAGATTACGTTGCATAGGGTCAGCGGTAAAAAAGTATCGATTTCTAATATTTTAAGACAAGCCAAAAATTCATCGATTATACATTTTAATAGTACATTGATTACAGAATCATTTGGTACCAAGCAGACAACAGCGTACAAACTTTTTCATTTGCTATACATAAATTAAGGATGCGTCGCATAGGGTCTGCGGCATAAATGTATTAATTTCTAATATTTTAAGACGAGCCAAAAATTTATCGATTATACATTTTAATTGTACATTGATTACAGAATCTTTTGGTACCATGCAGACACCAGCGTACAAATTTTTTAATACGATAAACACATAATAAGGATGCGTCGCACAGGGTCCGCGACAAAAAAGTATCGATTTCTAATATTTTAAGACGAGCCAAAAATTCATCGATTATACATTTTAATAGTACATTGATTACAGAATCTTTTGGTACCAAACAGACACCAGCGTACAAATTTTTTAACTTGATATACATAAAATAAGATTACGTTGCATAGGGTCAGCGGTAAAAAAGTATCGATTTCTAATATTTTAAGACAAGCCAAAAATTCATCGATTATACATTTTAATAGTACATTGATTACAGAATCATTTGGTACCAAGCAGACAACAGCGTACAAACTTTTTCATTTGCTATACATAAATTAAGGATGCGTCGCATAGGGTCTGCGGCATAAATGTATTAATTTCTAATATTTTAAGACGAGCCAAAAATTTATCGATTATACATTTTAATTGTACATTGATTACAGAATCTTTTGGTACCATGCAGACACCAGCGTACAAATTTTTTAATACGATAAACATATAATAAGGATGCGTCGCACAGGGTCCGCGACAAAAAAGTATCGATTTCTAATATTTTAAGACGAGCCAAAAATTCATCGATTATACATTTTAATAGTACATTGATTACAGAATCTTTTGGTACCAAACAGACACCAGCGTACAAATTTTTTAACTTGATAAACATAAAATAAGGTTGTGTCGCATAGGGTCAGCGATAAAAAGTATCGATTTCCAATATCTTACGACGAGCCAAAAATTCATCGATTATACATTTTAATAGTACATTGATTACAGAATCTTTTGGTACCATGCAGACACCAGCGTACAAATTTTTTAATACGATAAACATAAGATAAGGATGCGTCGCACAGGGTCCGCGTCAAAAAAGTATGAATTTCTAATATTTTAAGACGAGCCAAAAATTCATCGATTATACATTTTAATAGTACATTGATTACAGAATCATTTGGTACCAAGCAGACAACAGCGTACAAACTTTTTCATTTGCTATACATAAATTAAGGATGCGTCGCATAGGGTCTGCGGCATAAATGTATTAATTTCTAATATTTTAAGACGAGCCAAAAATTTATCGATTATACATTTTAATTGTACATTGATTACAGAATCTTTTGGTACCATGCAGACACCAGCGTACAAATTTTTTAATACGATAAACATATAATAAGGATGCGTCGCACAGGGTCCGCGACAAAAAAGTATCGATTTCTAATATTTTAAGACGAGCCAAAAATTCATCGATTATACATTTTAATAGTACATTAATTACAGAATCTTTTGGTACCAAACAGACACCAGCGTACAAATTTTTTAACTTGATAAACATAAAATAAGGTTGTGTCGCATAGGGTCAGCGATAAAAAGTATCGATTTCCAATATCTTACGACGAGCCAAAAATTCATCGATTATACATTTTAATAGTACATTGATTACAGAATCTTTTGGTACCATGCAGACACCAGCGTACAAATTTTTTAATACGATAAACATATGATAAGGATGCGTCGCACAGGGTCCGCGTCAAAAAAGTATGAATTTCTAATATTTTAAGACGAGCCAAAAATTCATCGATTATACATTTTAATAGTACATTGATTACAGAATCTTTTGGTACCAAGCAGACAACAGCGTACAAACTTTTTCATTTGCTATACATAAATTAAGAATGCGTCGCATAGTGTCAGCGGCATAAATGTATTAATTTCTAATATTTCAAGACGAGCCAAAAATTCATCGATTATACATTTTAATAGTACATTGATTACAGAATCTTTTGGTACCATGCAGACACCAGCGTACAAATTTTTTAATACGATAAACATAAAATAAGAAAGCGTCGCACAGGGTCCTCGTCAAAAAAGTATGGATTTCTAATATCATAAGACGAGCCAAAAATTCATCGATTATACATTTTAATTGTACATTGATTACAGAATCTTTTGGTATCATGCAGACACCAGCGTACAAATTTTTTAATACGATAATCATAAAATAAGGATGCGTCGCACAGGGTCCGCGTCAAAAAAGTATCGAATTCTAATATTTTAAGACGAGCCAAAAATTCATCGATTATACATTTTAATAGTACATTCATTACAGAATCTTTTGGTACCAAACAGACACCAGCGTACAAATTTTTTAACTTGATACACATAAAATAATGTTGCGTCGCATAGGGTAAGCGGTAAAAAAGTATCGATTTCTAATATTTTAAGACGAGCCAAAAATTCATCGATTATACATTTTAATAGTACATTGATTACAGAATCTTTTGGTACCAAGCAGACAACAGCGTACAAACTTTTTCATTTGCTATACATAAATTAAGGATGCGTCGCATAGGGTCAGCGGCATATATGTATTAATTTCTAATATTTTAAGACGAGCTAAAAATTCATCGATTATACATTTTAATTGTACATTGATTACAGAATCTTTCGGTACCATGCAGACACCAGCGTACAAATTTTTTAATACGATAAACATAAAATAAGTATGCGTCGCACAGGGTCCGCGTCAAAAAAGTATCGATTTCTAATATTATAAGACGAGCCAAAAATTCATCGATTATACATTTTAATTGTACATTGATTACAGAATCTTTTGGTATCATGCAGACACCAGCGTACAAATTTTTTAATACTATAATCATAAAATAAGGATGCGTCGCACAGGGTCCGCGTAAAAAAGTATCGAATTATAATATTTTAAGACGAGCCAAAAATTCATCGATTATACATTTTAATAGTACATTCATTACAGAATCTTTTGGTACCAAACAGACACCAGCGTACAAATTTTTTAACTTGATATACATAAAATAATGTTGTGTCGCATAGGGTGAGCGGTAAAAAAGTATCGATTTCAAATATTTTAAGACGAGCCAAAAATTCAACGATTATACATTTTAATAGTACATTGATTACAGAATCATTTGGTACCAAACAGACACCAGCGTACAAATTTTTTAACTTGATATACATAAAATAATGTTGTGTCGCATAGGGTGAGCGGTAAAAAAGTATCGATTTCAAATATTTTAAGACGAGCCAAAAATTCATCGATTATACATTTTAATAGTACATTGATTACAGAATCATTTGGTACCATGCAGTCACCAGCGTACAAATTTTTTAATACGATAAACATAAAATAAGTATGCGTCGCACAGGGTCCGCGTCAAAAAAGTATCGATATCTAATATTTTAAGACGAGCCAAAAATTCATCGATTATACATTTTAATAGTACATTGATTACAGAATCTTTTGGTACCAAGCAGACAACAGCGTACAAACTTTTTCATTTGCTATACATAAATTAAGGATGCGTCGCATAGGGTCAGCGGCATAAATGTATTAATTTCTAATATTTTAAGACGAGCCAAAAATTCATCGATTATACATTTTAGTAGTACATTGATTACAGAATCTTTTGGTACCAAGCAGACAACAGCGTACAAACTTTTTCATTTGCTATACATAAATTAAGGATGCGTCGCATAGGGTCAGCGGCATAAATGTATTAATTTCTAATATTTTAAGACGAGCCAAAAATTCATCGATTATACATTTTAATTGTACATTGATTACAGAATCTTTCGGTACCATGCAGACACCAGCGTACAAATTTTTTAATACGATAAACATAAAATAAGTATGCGTCGCACAGGGTCCGCGTCAAAAAAGTATCGATTTCTAATATTTTAAGACGAGCCAAAAATTCATCGATTATACATTTTAATTGTACATTGATTACAGAATCTTTTGGTACCTATAAGACACCAGCGTACAAATTTTTTAACTTGATATACAAAATATAATGTTGCGTCGCATAGGGTCAGCGGTAAAAAAGTATCGATTTCTAATATTTTAAGACGAGCCAAAAATTCATCGATTATACATTTTAATAGTACATTGATTACAGTATCATTTGGTACCAAACAGACACCAGCGTACAAATTTTTTAACTTGATATACATAAAATAAGGTTGCGTCGCATAGGGTCAGCGGTAAAAAGTATCGATTTCCAATATCTTAAGACGAGCCAAAAATTCATCGATTAAACATTTTAATAGTACATTGATTACAGAATCTTTTGGTACCAAGCAGACAACAGCGTACAAACTTTTTCATTTGCTATACATAAATTAAGGATGCGTCGCATAGGGTCAGCGACATAAATGTATTAATTTCTAATATTTTAGGACGAGCCAAAAATTCATCGATTATACATTTTAATAGTACATTGATTACAGAATCATTTGGTACCAAACAGAAACCAGCGTACAAATTTTTTAACTTGATATACATTAAATAAGTTTGCGTCGCATAGGGTCAGCGGTAAAAAGTATCGATTTCCAATATCTTAAGACGAGCCAAAAATTCATCGATTATACATTTTAATAGTACAATGATTACAGAATCTTTTGGTACCATGCAGACACCAGCGTACACATTTTTTAATACGATAAACATAAAATAAGGATGCGTCGCACAGGGTCCGCGTCAAAAAAGTATCGATTTCTAATATTTTAAGACGAGCCAAAAATTCATCGATTATACATTTTAATAGTACATTGATTACAGAATCTTTTGGTACCAAGCAGACAACAGCGTACAAACTTTTTCATTTGCTATACATAAATTAAGGATGCGTCGCATAGGGTCAGCGGCATAAATGTATTAATTTCTAATATTTTAAGACGAGCCAAAAATTCATCGATTATACATTTTAATTGTACATTGATTACAGAATCTTTCGGTACCATGCAGACACCAGCGTACAAATTTTTTAATACGATAAACATAAAATAAGTATGCGTCGCACAGGGTCCGCGTCAAAAAAGTATCGATTTCTAATATTATAAGACGAGCCAAAAATTCATCGATTATACATTTTAATAGTACATTCATTACAGAATCTTTTGGTACCAAACAGACACCAGCGTACAAATTTTTTAACTTGATATACATAAAATAATGTTGCGTCGCATAGGGTGAGCGGTAAAAAAGTATCGATTTCTAATATTTTAAGACGAGCCAAAAATTCATCGATTATACATTTTAATAGTACATTGATTACAGAATCTTTTGGTACCAAGCAGACAACAGCGTACAAACTTTTACATTTGCTATACATAAATTAAGGATGCGTCGCATAGGGTCAGCGGCATAAATGTATTAATTTCTAATATTTTAAGACGAGCCAAAAATTCATCGATTATACATTTTAATAGTACATTGATTACAAAATCTTTTGGTACCATGCAGTCACCAGCGTACAAATTTTTTAATACGATAAACATAAAATAAGTATGCGTCGCACAGGGTCCGCGTCAAAAAAGTATCGATATCTAATATTTTAAGACGAGCCAAAAATTCATCGATTATACATTTTAATAGTACATTGATTACAGAATCTTTTGGTACCAAGCAGACAACAGCGTACAAACTTTTTCATTTGCTATACATAAATTAAGGATGCGTCGCATAGGGTCAGCGGCATAAATGTATTAATTTCTAATATTTTAAGACGAGCCAAAAATTCATCGATTATACATTTTAATTGTACATTGATTACAGAATCTTTCGGTACCATGCAGACACCAGCGTACAAATTTTTTAATACGATAAACATAAAATAAGTATGCGTCGCACAGGGTCCGCGTCAAAAAAGTATCGATTTCTAATATTATAAGACGAGCCAAAAATTCATCGATTATACATTTTAATTGTACATTCATTACAGAATCTTTTGGTACCAAACAGACACCAGCGTACAAATTTTTTAACTTGATATACATAAAATAATGATGCGTCGCATAGGGTGAGCGGTAAAAAAGTATCGATTTCTAATATTTTAAGACGAGCCAAAAATTCATCGATTATACATTTTAATTGTACATTGATTACAGATTCTTTTGGTACCATGCAGACACCAGCGTACAAATTTTTTAACTTGATATACATAAAATTAGGTTGCGTCGCATAGGGTCAGCGGTAAAAAGTATCGATTTCCAATATCTTAAGACGAGCCAAAAATTCATCCATTATACATTTTAATTGTACATTGATTACAGAATCTTTTGGTACCATGCAGACACCAGCGTACAAATTTTTTAATACGATAAACATAAAATAAGTATGCGTCGCACAGGGTCCGCGTCAAAAAAGTATCGATTTCTAATATTTTTAGACGAGCCAAAAATTCATCGATTATACATTTTAATAGTACATTCATTACAGAATCTTTTGGTACCAAACAGATACCAGCGTACAAATTTTTTAACTTGATATACATAAAATAATGTTGCGTCGCATAGGGTCAGCGGTAAAAAGTATCAATTTCCAATATCTTAAGAAGAGCCAAAAATTCATCGATTATACATTTTAATAGTACATTGATTACAGAATCTTTTGGTACCAAGCAGACAACAGCGTACAAACTTTTTCATTTGCTATACATAAATTAAGGATGCGTCGCATAGGGTCAGCGACATAAATGTATTAATTTCTAATATTTTAGGACGAGCCAAAAATTCATCGATTATACATTTTAATAGTACATTGATTACAGAATCATTTGGTACCAAACAGACACCAGCGTACAAATTTTTTAACTTGATATACATTAAATAAGGTTGCGTCGCATAGGGTCAGCGGTAAAAAGTATCGATTTCCAATATCTTAAGACGAGCCAAAAATTCATCCATTATACATTTTAATTGTACATTGATTACAGAATCTTTTGGTACCAAACAGACACCAGCGTACAAATTTTTTAAATTGATATACATAAAATAATGTTGCGTCGCATAGGGTGAGCGGTAAAAAAGTATCGATTTCTAATATTTTAAGACGAGCCAAAAATTCATCGATTATACATTTTAATAGTACATTGATTACAGAATCATTTGGTACCAAACAGACACCAGCGTACAAATTTTTTAACTTGATATACATAAAATAAGGTTGCGTCGCATAGGGTCAGCGGTAAAAAGTATCGATTTCCAATATCTTAAGACGAGCCAAAAATTCATCGATTATACATTTTAATAGTACATTGATTACAGAATCTTTTGGTACCAAGCAGACAACAGCGTACAAACTTTTTCATTTGCTATACATAAATTAAGGATGCGTCGCATATGGTCAGCGACATAAATGTATTAATTTCTAATATTTTAGGACGAGCCAAAAATTCATCGATTATACATTTTAATAGTACATTGATTACAGAATCATTTGGTACCAAATAGACACCAGCGTACAAATTTTTTAACTTGATATACATTAAATAAGGTTGCGTCGCATAGGGTCAGCGGTAAAAAGTATCGATTTCCAATATCTTAAGACGAGCCAAAAATTCATCGATTATACATTTTAATAGTACAATGATTACAGAATCTTTTGGTACCATGCAGACACCAGCGTACACATTTTTTAATACGATAAACATAAAATAAGGATGCTTCGCACAGGGTCCGCGTCAAAAAAGCATAGATTTCTAATATTTTAAGACGAGCCAAAAATTCATCGATTATACATTTTAATAGTACATTCATTACAGAATCTTTTGGTACCAAACAGACACCAGCGTACAAATTTTTTAACTTGATATACATAAAATAATGTTGCGTCGCATAGGGTGAGCGGTAAAAAAGTATCGATTTCAAATATTTTAAGACGAGCCAAAAATTCATCGATTATACATTTTAATAGTACATTGATTACAGATTCATTTGGTACCAAACAGACACCAGCGTACAAATTTTTTAACTTGATATAAATAAAATTAGGTTGCGTCGCATTGGGTCAGCGGTAAAAAGTATCGATTTCCAATATCTTAAGACGAGCCAAAAATTCATCGATTATACATTTTAATAGTACATTGATTACAGAATCTTTTGGTACCAAGCAGACACCAGCGTACAAATTTTTTAACTTGATATACATAAAATAATGTTGCGTCGCATAGGGTGAGCGGTAAAAAAGTATCGATTTCTAAAATTTTAAGACGAGCCAAAAATTCATCGATTATACATTTTAATAGTACATTGATTACAGAATCTTTTGGTACCAAGCAGACAACAGCGTACAAACTTTTTCATTTGCTATACATAAATTAAGGATGCGTCGCATAGGGTCAGCGGCATAAATGTATTAATTTCTAATATTTTAAGACGAGCCAAAAATTCATCGATTATACATTTTAATTGTACATTGATTACAGAATCTTTTGGTACCAAACAGACACCAGCGTACAAATTTTTTAACTTGATATACATAAAATAATGTTGCGTCGCATAGGGTCAGCGGTAAAAAAGTATCGACTTCTAATATTTTAAGACGAGCCAAAAATTCATCGATTATACATTTTAATAGTACATTGATTACAGAATCATTTGGTACCAAACAGACACCAGCGTACAAATTTTTTAACTTGATATACATAAAATAAGGTTGCGTCGCATAGGGTCAGCGGTAAAAAGTATCGATTTCCAATATCTTAAGACGAGCCAAAAATTCATCGATTATACATTTTAATTGTACATTGATTACAGAATCTTTCGGTACCATGCAGACAACAGCGTACAAACTTTTTCATTTGCAATACATAAATTAAGGATGCGTCGCATAGGGTCAGCGACATAAATGTATTAATTTCTAATATTTTAGGACGAGCCAAAAATTCATCGATTATACATTTTAATAGTACAATGATTACAGAATCTTTTGGTACCATGCAGACACCAGCGTACACATTTTTTAATACGATAAACATAAAATAAGGATGCGTCGCACAGGGTCCGCGTCAAAAAAGTATCGATTTCTAATATTTTAAGACGAGCCAAAAATTCATCGATTATACATTTTAATAGTACATTGATTACAGAATCTTTTGGTACCAAGCAGACAACAGCGTACAAACTTTTTCATTTGCTATACATAAATTAAGGATGCGTCGCATAGGGTCAGCGGCATAAATGTATTAATTTCTAATATTTCAAGACGAGCCAAAAATTCATCGATTATACATTTTAATAGTACATTGATTACAGAATCTTTCGGTACCATGCAGTCACCAGCGTACAAATTTTTTAATACGATAAACATAAAATAAGGATGCGTCGCACAGGGTCCGCGTCAAAAAAGTATCGATATCTAATATTTTAAGACGAGCCAAAAATTCATCGATTATACATTTTAATAGTACATTGATTACAGAATCTTTTGGTATCATGCAGACACCAGCGTACAAATTTTTTAATACGATAATCATAAAATAAGGATGCGTCGCACAGGGTCCGCGTCAAAAAAGTATCGAATTCTAATATTTTAAGACGAGCCAAAAATTCATCGATTATACATTTTAATAGTACATTCATTACAGAATCTTTTGGTACCAAACAGACACCAGCGTACAAATTTTTTAACTTGATATACATTAAATAAGGTTGCGTCGCATAGGGTCAGCGGTAAAAAGTATCGATTTCCAATATCTTAAGACGAGCCAAAAATTCATCGATTATACATTTTAATAGTACAATGATTACAGAATCTTTTGGTACCATGCAGACACCAGCGTACACATTTTTTAATACGATAAACATAAAATAAGGATGCGTCGCACAGGGTCCGCGTCAAAAAAGTATCGATTTCTAATATTTTAAGACGAGCCAAAAATTCATCGATTATACATTTTAATAGTACATTGATTACAGAATCTTTTGGAACCAAGCAGACAACAGCGTACAAACTTTTTCATTTGCTATACATAAATTAAGGATGCGTCGCATAGGGTCAGCGGCATAAATGTATTAATTTCTAATATTTTAAGACGAGCCAAAAATTCATCGATTATACATTTTAATAGTACATTGATTACAGAATCTTTTGGTACCATGCAGTCACCAGCGTACAAATTTTTTAATACGATAAACATAAAATAAGGATGCGTCGCACAGGGTCCGCGTCAAAAAAGTATCGATATCTAATATTTTAAGACGAGCCAAAAATTCATCGATTATACATTTTAATAGTACATTGATTACAGAATCTTTTGGTTCCAAGCAGACAACAGCGTACAAACTTTTTCATTTGCTATACATAAATTAAGGATGCGTCGCATAGGGTCAGCGGCATAAATGTATTAATTTCTAATATTTTAAGACGAGCCAAAAATTCATCGATTATACATTTTAATTGTACATTGATTACAGAATCTTTCGGTACCATGCAGACACCAGCGTACAAATTTTTTAATACGATAAACATAAAATAAGTATGCGTCGCACAGGGTCCGCGTCAAAAAAGTATCGATTTCTAATATTATAAGACGAGCCAAAAATTCATCGATTATACATTTTAATTGTACATTGATTACAGAATCTTTTGGTATCATGCAGACACCAGCGTACAAATTTTTTAATACGATAATCATAAAATAAGGATGCGTCGCACAGGGTCCGCGTCAAAAAAGTATCGAATTCTAATATTTTAAGACGAGCCAAAAATTCATCGATTATACATTTTAATAGTACATTCATTACAGAATCTTTTGGTACCAAACAGACACCAGCGTACAAATTTTTTAACTTGATATACATAAAATAATGTTGCGTCGCATAGGGTGAGCGGTAAAAAAGTATCGATTTCTAATATTTTAAGACGAGCCAAAAATTCATCGATTATACATTTTAATAGTACATTGATTACAGAATCTTTTGGTACCAAGCAGACAACAGCGTACAAACTTTTTCATTTGCTATACATAAATTAAGGATGCGTCGCATAGGGTCAGCGGCATAAATGTATTAATTTCTAATATTTTAAGACGAGCCAAAAATTCATCGATTATACATTTTAATAGTACATTGATTACAAAATCTTTTGGTACCATGCAGTCACCAGCGTACAAATTTTTTAATACGATAAACATAAAATAAGGATGCGTCGCACAGGGTCCGCGTCAAAAAAGTATCGATTTCTAATATCATAAGACGAGCCAAAAATTCATCGATTATACATTTTAATTGTACATTGATTACAGAATCTTTTGGTATCATGCAGACACCAGCGTACAAATTTTTTAATACGATAATCATAAAATAAGGATGCGTCGCACAGGGTCCGCGTCAAAAAAGTATCGAATTATAATATTTTAAGACGAGCCAAAAATTCATCGATTATACATTTTAATAGTACATTCATTACAGAATCTTTTGGTACCAAACAGACACCAGCGTACAAATTTTTTAACTTGATATACATAAAATAATGTTGTGTCGCTTAAGGTGAGCGGTAAAAAAGTATCGATTTCAAATATTTTAAGACGAGCCAAAAATTCATCGATTATACATTTTAATAGTACATTGATTACAGAATCATTTGGTACCAAACAGACACCAGCGTACAAATTTTTTAACTTGATATACATAAAATTAGGTTGCGTCGCATAGGGTCAGCGGTAAAAAGTATCGATTTCCAATATCTTAAGACGAGCTAAAAATTCATCGATTATACATTTAAATTGTACATTGATTACAGAATCTTTTGGTACCATGCAGACACCAGCGTACAAATTTTTTAATACGATAAACATAAAATAAGGATGCGTCGCACAGGGTCCGCGCAAAAAAGTATCGATTTCTAATATTTTAAGACGAGCCAAAAATTCATCGATTATACATTTTAATAGTACATTCATTACAGAATCTTTTGGTACCATGCAGTCACCAGCGTACAAATTTTTTAATACGATAAACATAAAATAAGTATGCGTCGCACAGGGTCCGCGTCAAAAAAGTATCGATATCTAATATTTTAAGACGAGCCAAAAATTCATCGATTATACATTTTAATAGTACATTGATTACAGAATCTTTTGGTACCAAGCAGACAACAGCGTACAAACTTTTTCATTTGCTATACATAAATTAAGGATGCGTCGCATAGGGTCAGCGGCATAAATGTATTAATTTCTAATATTTTAAGACGAGCCAAAAATTCATCGATTATACATTTTAATTGTACATTGATTACAGAATCTTTCGGTACCATGCAGACACCAGCGTACAAATTTTTTAATACGATAAACATAAAATAAGTATGCGTCGCACAGGGTCCGCGTCAAAAAAGTATCGATTTCTAATATTATAAGACGAGCCAAAAATTCATCGATTATACATTTTAATTGTACATTCATTACAGAATCTTTTGGTACCAAACAGACACCAGCGTACAAATTTTTTAACTTGATATACATAAAATAATGATGCGTCGCATAGAGTGAGCGGTAAAAAAGTATCGATTTCTAATATTTTAAGACGAGCCAAAAGATCATCGATTATACATTTTAATAGTACATTGATTACAGAATCTTTTGGTACCAAGCAGACAACAGCGTACAAACTTTTTCATTTGCTATACATAAATTAAGGATGCGTCGCATAGGGTCAGCGGCATAAATGTATTAATTTCTAATATTTTAAGACGAGCCAAAAATTCATCGATTATACATTTTAGTAGTACATTGATTACAGAATCTTTTGGTACCAAGCAGACAACAGCGTACAAACTTTTTCATTTGCTATACATAAATTAAGGTTGCGTCGCATAGGGTCAGCGGCATAAATGTATTAATTTCTAATATTTTAAGACGAGCCAAAAATTCATCGATTATACATTTTAATTGTACATTGATTACAGAATCTTTCGGTACCATGCAGACACCAGCGTACAAATTTTTTAATACGATAAACATAAAATAAGTATGCGTCGCACAGGGTCCGCGTCAAAAAAGTATCGATTTCTAATATTTTAAGACGAGCCAAAAATTCATCGATTATACATTTTAATTGTACATTGATTACAGAATCTTTTGGTACCAAACAGACACCAGCGTACAAATTTTTTAACTTGATATACATAAAATAATGTTGCGTCGCATAGGGTCAGCGGTAAAAAAATATCGATTTCTAATATTTTAAGACGAGCCAAAAATTCATCGATTATACATTTTAATAGTACATTGATTACAGAATCATTTGGTACCAAACAGACACCAGCGTACAAATTTTTTAACTTGATATACATAAAATAAGGTTGCGTCGCATAGGGTCAGCGGTAAAAAGTATCGATTTCCAATATCTTAAGACGAGCCAAAAATTCATCGATTATACATTTTAATAGTACATTGATTACAGAATCTTTTGGTACCAAGCAGACAACAGCGTACAAACTTTTTCATTTGCTATACATAAATTAAGGATGCGTCGCATAGGGTCAGCGACATAAATGTATTAATTTCTAATATTTTAGGACGAGCCAAAAATTCATCGATTATACATTTTAATAGTACATTGATTACAGAATCATTTGGTACCAAACAGACACCAGCGTACAAATTTTTTAACTTGATATACATAAAATAATGTTGCGTCGCATAGGGTCAGCGGTAAAAAGTATCGATTTCCAATATCTTAAGACGAGCCAAAAATTCATCGATTATACATTTTAATAGTACAATGATTACAGAATCTTCTGGTACCATGCAGACACCAGCGTACACATTTTTTAATACGATAAACATAAAATAAGGATGCGTCGCACAGGGTCCGCGTCAAAAAAGTATCGATTTCTAATATTATAAGACGAGCCAAAAATTCATCGATTATACATTTTAATTGTACATTGATTACAGAATCTTTTGGTATCATGCACACACCAGCGTACAAATTTTTTAATACGATAATCATAAAATAAGGATGCGTCGCACAGGGTCCGCGTCAAAAAAGTATCGAATTCTAATATTTTAAGACGAGCCAAAAATTCATCGATTATACATTTTAATTGTACATTGATTACAGAATCTTTTGGTACCAAACAGACACCAGCGTACAAATTTTTTAACTTGATATACATAAAATAATGTTGCGTCGCATAGGGTCAGCGGTAAAAAAGTATGGATTTCTAATATTTTAAGACGAGCCAAAAATTCATCGATTATACATTTTAATAGTACATTGATTACAGAATCATTTGGTACCAAACAGACACCAGCGTACAAATTTTTTAACTTGATATACATAAAATAAGCTTGCGTCGCATAGGGTCAGCGGTAAAAAGTATCGATTTCCAATATCTTAAGACGAGCCAAAAATTCATCGATTATACATTTTAATAGTACATTGATTACAGAATCTTTTGGTACCAAGCAGACAACAGCGTACAAACTTTTTCATTTGCTATACATAAATTAAGGATGCGTCGCATAGGGTCAGCGACATAAATGTATTAATTTCTAATATTTTAGGACGAGCCAAAAATTCATCGATTATACATTTTAATAGTACATTGATTACAGAATCATTTGGTACCAAACAGACACCAGCGTACCAATTTTTTAACTTGATATACATAAAATAATGTTGCGTCGCATAGGGTCAGCGGTAAAAAGTATCGATTTCCAATATCTTAAGACGAGCCAAAAATTCATCGATTATACATTTTAATAGTACAATGATTACAGAATCTTTTGGTACCATGCAGACACCAGCGTACACATTTTTTAATACGATAAACATAAAATAAGGATGCGTCGCACAGGGTCCGCGTCAAAAAAGTATCGATTTCTAATATTTTAAGACGAGCCAAAAATTCATCGATTATACATTTTAATAGTACATTGATTACAGAATCTTTTGGTACCAAGCAGACAACAGCGTACAAACTTTTTCATTTGCTATACATAAATTAAGGATGCGTCGCATAGGGTCAGCGGCATAAATGTATTAATTTCTAATATTTTAAGACGAGCCAAAAATTCATCGATTATACATTTTAATAGTACATTGATTACAGAATCTTTCGGTACCATGCAGACACCAGCGTACAAATTTTTTAATACGATAAACATAAAATAAGTATGCGTCGCACAGGGTCCGCGTCAAAAAAGTATCGATTTCTAATATTATAAGACGAGCCAAAAATTCATCGATTATACATTTTAATTGTACATTGATTACAGAATCTTTTGGTATCATGCAGACACCAGCGTACAAATTTTTTAATACGATAATCATAAAATAAGGATGCGTCGCACAGGGTCCGCGTCAAAAAAGTATCGAATTCTAATATTTTAAGACGAGCCAAAAATTCATCGATTATACATTTTAATAGTACATTGATTACAGAATCTTTTGGTACCAAGCAGACAACAGCGTACAAACTTTTTCATTTGCTATACATAAATTAAGGATGCGTCGCATAGGGTCAGCGGCATAAATGTATTAATTTCTAATATTTTAAGACGAGCCAAAAATTCATCGATTATACATTTTAATAGTACATTGATTACAGAATCTTTCGGTACCATGCAGACACCAGCGTACAAATTTTTTAATACGATAAACATAAAATAAGTATGCGTCGCACAGGGTCCGCGTCAAAAAAGTATCGATTTCTAATATTATAAGACGAGCCAAAAATTCATCGATTATACATTTTAATTGTACATTGATTACAGAATCTTTTGGTATCATGCAGACACCAGCGTACAAATTTTTTAATACGATAATCATAAAATAAGGATGCGTCGCACAGGGTCCGCGTCAAAAAAGTATCGAATTCTAATATTTTAAGACGAGCCAAAAATTCATCGATTATACATTTTAATAGTACATTGATTACAGAATCTTTTGGTACCAAGCAGACAACAGCGTACAAACTTTTTCATTTGCTATACATAAATTAAGGATGCGTCGCATAGGGTCAGCGGCATAAATGTATTAATTTCTAATATTTTAAGACGAGCCAAAAATTCATCGATTATACATTTTAATAGTACATTGATTACAGAATCTTTCGGTACCATGCAGACACCAGCGTACAAATTTTTTAATACGATAAACATAAAATAAATATGCGTCGCACAGGGTCCGCGTCAAAACAGTATCGATTTCTAATATTATAAGACGAGCCAAAAATTCATCGATTATACATTTTAATTGTACATTGATTACAGAATCTTTTGGTATCATGCAGACACCAGCGTACAAATTTTTTAATACGATAATCATAAAATAAGGATGCGTCGCACAAGTTCCGCGTCAAAAAAGTATCGAATTCTAATATTTTAAGACGAGCCAAAAATTCATCGATTATACATTTTAATAGTACATTGATTACAGAATCATTTGGTACCAAACAGACACCAGCGTACAAATTTTTTAACTTGATATACATAAAATTAGGTTGCGTCGCATAGGGTCAGCGGTAAAAAGTATCGATTTCCAATATCTTAAGATGAGCCAAAAATTCATCGATTATACATTTTAATTGTACATTGATTACAGAATCTTTTGGTACCATGCAGACACCAGCGTACAAATTTTTTAATACGATAAACATAAAATAAGGATGCGTCGCACAGGGTCCGCGTCAAAAAAGTATCGATTTCTAATATTTTAAGACGAGCCAAAAATTCATCGATTATACATTTTAATAGTATATTGATTACAGAATCTTTTGGTACCAAGCAGACAACAGCGTACAAACTTTTTCATTTGCTATACATAAATTAAGGATGCGTCGCATAGGGTCAGCGGCATAAATGTATTAATTTCTAATATTTTAAGACGAGCCAAAAATTCATCGATTATACATTTTAATTGTACATTGATTACAGAATCTTTCGGTACCATGCAGACACCAGCGTACAAATTTTTTAATACGATAAACATAAAATAAGTATGCGTCGCACAGGGTCCGCGTCAAAAAAGTATCGATTTCTAATATTATAAGACGAGCCAAAAATTCATCGATTATACATTTTAATTGTACATTCATTACAGAATCTTTTGGTACCAAACAGACACCAGCGTACAAATTTTTTAACTTGATATACATAAAATAATGATGCGTCTCATAGGGTGAGCGGTAAAAAAGTATCGATTTCTAATATTTTAAGACGAGCCAAAAGTTCATCGATTATACATTTTAATAGTACATTGATTACAGAATCTTTTGGTACCAAGCAGACAACAGCGTACAAACTTTTTCATTTGCTATACATAAATTAAGGATGCGTCGCATAGGGTCAGCGGCATAAATGTATTAATTTCTAATATTTTAAGACGAGCCAAAAATTCATCTATTATACATTTTAGTAGTACATTGATTACAGAATCTTTTGGTACCAAGCAGACAACAGCGTACAAACTTTTTCATTTGCTATACATAAATTAAGGATGCGTCGCATAGGGTCAGCGGCATAAATGTATTAATTTCTAATATTTTAAGACGAGCCAAAAATTCATCGATTATACATTTTAATTGTACATTGATTACAGAATCTTTCGGTACCATGCAGACACCAGCGTACACATTTTTTAATACGATAAACATAAAATAAGGATGCGTCGCACAGGGTCCGCGTCAAAAAAGTATCGATTTCTAATATTATAAGACGAGCCAAAAATTCATCGATTATACATTTTAATTGTACATTGATTACAGAATCTTTTGGTATCATGCAGACACCAGCGTACAAATTTTTTAATACGATAATCATAAAATAAGGATGCGTCGCACAGGGTCCGCGTCAAAAAAGTATCGAATTCTAATATTTTAAGACGAGCCAAAAATTCATCGATTATACATTTTAATAGTACATTCATTACAGAATCTTTTGGTACCAAACAGACACCAGCGTACAAATTTTTTAACTTGATATACATAAAATAATGTTGCGTCGCATAGGGTGAGCGGTAAAAAAGTATCGATTTCAAATATTTTAAGACGAGCCAAAAATTCATCGATTATACATTTTAATAGTACATTGATTACAGAATCATTTGGTACCAAACAGACACCAGCGTACAAATTTTTTAACTTGATATACATAAAATTAGGTTGCGTCGCATAGGGTCAGCGGTAAAAAGTATCGATTTCCAATATCTTAAGACGAGCCAAAAATTCATCGATTATACATTTTAATTGTACATTGATTACAGAATCTTTTGGTACCATGCAGACACCAGCGTACAAATTTTTTAATACGATAAACATAAAATAAGGATGCGTCGCACAGGGTCCGCGTCAAAAAAGTATCGATTTCTAATATTTTAAGACGAGCCAAAAATTCATCGATTATACATTTTAATAGTACATTGATTACAGAATCTTTTGGTACCATGCAGTCACCAGCGTACAAATTTTTTAATACGATAAACATAAAATAAGGATGCGTCGCACAGGGTCCGCGTCAAAAAAGTATCGATATCTAATATTTTAAGACGAGCCAAAAATTCATCGATTATACATTTTAATAGTACATTGATTACAGAATCTTTTGGTTCCAAGCAGACAACAGCGTACAAACTTTTTCATTTGCTATACATAAATTAAGGATGCGTCGCATAGGGTCAGCGGCATAAATGTATTAATTTCTAATATTTTAAGACGAGCCAAAAATTCATCGATTATACATTTTAATTGTACATTGATTACAGAATCTTTCGGTACCATGCAGACACCAGCGTACAAATTTTTTAATACGATAAACATAAAATAAGTATGCGTCGCACAGGGTCCGCGTCAAAAAAGTATCGATTTCTAATATTATAAGACGAGCCAAAAATTCATCGATTATACATTTTAATTGTACATTGATTACAGAATCTTTTGGTATCATGCAGACACCAGCGTACAAATTTTTTAATACGATAATCATAAAATAAGGATGCGTCGCACAGGGTCCGCGTCAAAAAAGTATCGAATTCTAATATTTTAAGACGAGCCAAAAATTCATCGATTATACATTTTAATAGTACATTCATTACAGAATCTTTTGGTACCAAACAGACACCAGCGTACAAATTTTTTAACTTGATATACATAAAATAATGTTGCGTCGCATAGGGTGAGCGGTAAAAAAGTATCGATTTCTAATATTTTAAGACGAGCCAAAAATTCATCGATTATACATTTTAATAGTACATTGATTACAGAATCTTTTGGTACCAAGCAGACAACAGCGTACAAACTTTTTCATTTGCTATACATAAATTAAGGATGCGTCGCATAGGGTCAGCGGCATAAATGTATTAATTTCTAATATTTTAAGACGAGCCAAAAATTCATCGATTATACATTTTAATAGTACATTGATTACAAAATCTTTTGGTACCATGCAGTCACCAGCGTACAAATTTTTTAATACGATAAACATAAAATAAGGATGCGTCGCACAGGGTCCGCGTCAAAAAAGTATCGATTTCTAATATCATAAGACGAGCCAAAAATTCATCGATTATACATTTTAATTGTACATTGATTACAGAATCTTTTGGTATCATGCAGACACCAGCGTACAAATTTTTTAATACGATAATCATAAAATAAGGATGCGTCGCACAGGGTCCGCGTCAAAAAAGTATCGAATTATAATATTTTAAGACGAGCCAAAAATTCATCGATTATACATTTTAATAGTACATTCATTACAGAATCTTTTGGTACCAAACAGACACCAGCGTACAAATTTTTTAACTTGATATACATAAAATAATGTTGTGTCGCATAGGGTGAGCGGTAAAAAAGTATCGATTTCAAATATTTTAAGACGAGCCAAAAATTCATCGATTATACATTTTAATAGTACATTGATTGCAGAATCATTTGGTACCAAACAGACACCAGCGTACAAATTTTTTAACTTGATATACATAAAATTAGGTTGCGTCGCATAGGGTCAGCGGTAAAAAGTATCGATTTCCAATATCTTAAGACGAGCTAAAAATTCATCGATTATACATTTAAATTGTACATTGATTACAGAATCTTTTGGTACCATGCAGACACCAGCGTACAAATTTTTTAATACGATAAACATAAAATAAGGATGCGTCGCACAGGGTCCGCGCAAAAAAGTATCGATATCTAATATTTTAAGACGAGCCAAAAATTCATCGATTATACATTTTAATAGTACATTGATTACAGAATCTTTTGGTACCAAGCAGACAACAGCGTACAAACTTTTTCATTTGCTATACATAAATTAAGGATGCGTCGCATAGGGTCAGCGGAATAAATGTATTAATTTCTAATATTTTAAGACGAGCCAAAAATTCATCGATTATACATTTTAATTGTACATTCATTACAGAATCTTTTGGTACCAAACAGACACCAGCGTACAAATTTTTTAACTTGATATACATAAAATAATGATGCGTCGCATAGGGTGAGCGGTAAAAAAGTATCGATTTCTAATATTTTAAGACGAGCCAAAAGTTCATCGATTATACATTTTAATAGTACATTGATTACAGAATCTTTTGGTACCAAGCAGACAACAGCGTACAAACTTTTTCATTTGCTATACATAAATTAAGGATGCGTCGCATAGGGTCAGCGGCATAAATGTATTAATTTCTAATATTTTAAGACGAGCCAAAAATTCATCGATTATACATTTTAGTAGTACATTGATTACAGAATCTTTTGGTACCAAGCAGACAACAGCGTACAAACTTTTTCATTTGCTATACATAAATTAAGGATGCGTCGCATAGGGTCAGCGGAATAAATGTATTAATTTCTAATATTTTAAGACGAGCCAAAAATTCATCGATTATACATTTTAGTAGTACATTGATTACAGAATCTTTTGGTACCAAGCAGACAACAGCGTACAAACTTTTTCATTTGCTATACATAAATTAAGGATGCGTCGCATAGGGTCAGCGGCATAAATGTATTAATTTCTAATATTTTAAGACGAGCCAAAAATTCATCGATTATACATTTTAATTGTACATTGATTACAGAATCTTTCGGTACCATGCAGACACCAGCGTACAAATTTTTTAATACGATAAACATAAAATAAGGATGCGTCGCACAGGGTCCGCGTCAAAAAAGTATCGAATTCTAATATTTTAAGACGAGCCAAAAATTCATCGATTATACATTTTAATTGTACATTGATTACAGAATCTTTTGGTACCAAACAGACACCAGCGTACAAATTTTTTAACTTGATATACATAAAATAATGTTGCGTCGCATAGGGTCAGCGGTAAAAAAGTATGGATTTCTAATATTTTAAGACGAGCCAAAAATTCATCGATTATACATTTTAATAGTACATTGATTACAGAATCATTTGGTACCAAACAGACACCAGCGTACAAATTTTTTAACTTGATATACATAAAATAAGCTTGCGTCGCATAGGGTCAGCGGTAAAAAGTATCGATTTCCAATATCTTAAGACGAGCCAAAAATTCATCGATTATACATTTTAATAGTACATTGATTACAGAATCTTTTGGTACCAAGCAGACAACAGCGTACAAACTTTTTCATTTGCTATACATAAATTAAGGATGCGTCGCATAGGGTCAGCGACATAAATGTATTAATTTCTAATATTTTAGGACGAGCCAAAAATTCATCGATTATACATTTTAATAGTACATTGATTACAGAATCATTTGGTACCAAACAGACACCAGCGTACCAATTTTTTAACTTGATATACATAAAATAATGTTGCGTCGCATAGGGTCAGCGGTAAAAAGTATCGATTTCCAATATCTTAAGACGAGCCAAAAATTCATCGATTATACATTTTAATAGTACAATGATTACAGAATCTTTTGGTACCATGCAGACACCAGCGTACACATTTTTTAATACGATAAACATAAAATAAGGATGCGTCGCACAGGGTCCGCGTCAAAAAAGTATCGATTTCTAATATTTTAAGACGAGCCAAAAATTCATCGATTATACATTTTAATAGTACATTGATTACAGAATCTTTTGGTACCAAGCAGACAACAGCGTACAAACTTTTTCATTTGCTATACATAAATTAAGGATGCGTCGCATAGGGTCAGCGGCATAAATGTATTAATTTCTAATATTTTAAGACGAGCCAAAAATTCATCGATTATACATTTTAATAGTACATTGATTACAGAATCTTTCGGTACCATGCAGACACCAGCGTACAAATTTTTTAATACGATAAACATAAAATAAGTATGCGTCGCACAGGGTCCGCGTCAAAAAAGTATCGATTTCTAATATTATAAGACGAGCCAAAAATTCATCGATTATACATTTTAATTGTACATTGATTACAGAATCTTTTGGTATCATGCAGACACCAGCGTACAAATTTTTTAATACGATAATCATAAAATAAGGATGCGTCGCACAGGGTCCGCGTCAAAAAAGTATCGAATTCTAATATTTTAAGACGAGCCAAAAATTCATCGATTATACATTTTAATAGTACATTGATTACAGAATCTTTTGGTACCAAGCAGACAACAGCGTACAAACTTTTTCATTTGCTATACATAAATTAAGGATGCGTCGCATAGGGTCAGCGGCATAAATGTATTAATTTCTAATATTTTAAGACGAGCCAAAAATTCATCGATTATACATTTTAATAGTACATTGATTACAGAATCTTTCGGTACCATGCAGACACCAGCGTACAAATTTTTTAATACGATAAACATAAAATAAGTATGCGTCGCACAGGGTCCGCGTCAAAAAAGTATCGATTTCTAATATTATAAGACGAGCCAAAAATTCATCGATTATACATTTTAATTGTACATTGATTACAGAATCTTTTGGTATCATGCAGACACCAGCGTACAAATTTTTTAATACGATAATCATAAAATAAGGATGCGTCGCACAGGGTCCGCGTCAAAAAAGTATCGAATTCTAATATTTTAAGACGAGCCAAAAATTCATCGATTATACATTTTAATAGTACATTGATTACAGAATCTTTTGGTACCAAGCAGACAACAGCGTACAAACTTTTTCATTTGCTATACATAAATTAAGGATGCGTCGCATAGGGTCAGCGGCATAAATGTATTAATTTCTAATATTTTAAGACGAGCCAAAAATTCATCGATTATACATTTTAATAGTACATTGATTACAGAATCTTTCGGTACCATGCAGACACCAGCGTACAAATTTTTTAATACGATAAACATAAAATAAATATGCGTCGCACAGGGTCCGCGTCAAAAAAGTATCGATTTCTAATATTATAAGACGAGCCAAAAATTCATCGATTATACATTTTAATTGTACATTGATTACAGAATCTTTTGGTATCATGCAGACACCAGCGTACAAATTTTTTAATACGATAATCATAAAATAAGGATGCGTCGCACAAGTTCCGCGTCAAAAAAGTATCGAATTCTAATATTTTAAGACGAGCCAAAAATTCATCGATTATACATTTTAATAGTACATTGATTACAGAATCATTTGGTACCAAACAGACACCAGCGTACAAATTTTTTAACTTGATATACATAAAATTAGGTTGCGTCGCATAGGGTCAGCGGTAAAAAGTATCGATTTCCAATATCTTAAGATGAGCCAAAAATTCATCGATTATACATTTTAATTGTACATTGATTACAGAATCTTTTGGTACCATGCAGACACCAGCGTACAAATTTTTTAATACGATAAACATAAAATAAGGATGCGTCGCACAGGGTCCGCGTCAAAAAAGTATCGATTTCTAATATTTTAAGACGAGCCAAAAATTCATCGATTATACATTTTAATAGTATATTGATTACAGAATCTTTTGGTACCAAGCAGACAACAGCGTACAAACTTTTTCATTTGCTATACATAAATTAAGGATGCGTCGCATAGGGTCAGCGGCATAAATGTATTAATTTCTAATATTTTAAGACGAGCCAAAAATTCATCGATTATACATTTTAATTGTACATTGATTACAGAATCTTTCGGTACCATGCAGACACCAGCGTACAAATTTTTTAATACGATAAACATAAAATAAGTATGCGTCGCACAGGGTCCGCGTCAAAAAAGTATCGATTTCTAATATTATAAGACGAGCCAAAAATTCATCGATTATACATTTTAATTGTACATTCATTACAGAATCTTTTGGTACCAAACAGACACCAGCGTACAAATTTTTTAACTTGATATACATAAAATAATGATGCGTCTCATAGGGTGAGCGGTAAAAAAGTATCGATTTCTAATATTTTAAGACGAGCCAAAAGTTCATCGATTATACATTTTAATAGTACATTGATTACAGAATCTTTTGGTACCAAGCAGACAACAGCGTACAAACTTTTTCATTTGCTATACATAAATTAAGGATGCGTCGCATAGGGTCAGCGGCATAAATGTATTAATTTCTAATATTTTAAGACGAGCCAAAAATTCATCGATTATACATTTTAGTAGTACATTGATTACAGAATCTTTTGGTACCAAGCAGACAACAGCGTACAAACTTTTTCATTTGCTATACATAAATTAAGGATGCGTCGCATAGGGTCAGCGGCATAAATGTATTAATTTCTAATATTTTAAGACGAGCCAAAAATTCATCGATTATACATTTTAATTGTACATTGATTACAGAATCTTTCGGTACCGTGCAGACACCAGCGTACACATTTTTTAATACGATAAACATAAAATAAGGATGCGTCGCACAGGGTCCGCGTCAAAAAAGTATCGATTTCTAATATTATAAGACGAGCCAAAAATTCATCGATTATACATTTTAATTGTACATTGATTACAGAATCTTTTGGTATCATGCAGACACCAGCGTACAAATTTTTTAATACGATAATCATAAAATAAGGATGCGTCGCACAGGGTCCGCGTCAAAAAAGTATCGAATTCTAATATTTTAAGACGAGCCAAAAATTCATCGATTATACATTTTAATAGTACATTCATTACAGAATCTTTTGGTACCAAACAGACACCAGCGTACAAATTTTTTAACTTGATATACATAAAATAATGTTGCGTCGCATAGGGTGAGCGGTAAAAAAGTATCGATTTCAAATATTTTAAGACGAGCCAAAAATTCATCGATTATACATTTTAATAGTACATTGATTACAGAATCATTTGGTACCAAACAGACACCAGCGTACAAATTTTTTAACTTGATATACATAAAATTAGGTTGCGTCGCATAGGGTCAGCGGTAAAAAGTATCGATTTCCAATATCTTAAGACGAGCCAAAAATTCATCGATTATACATTTTAATTGTACATTGATTACAGAATCTTTTGGTACCATGCAGACACCAGCGTACAAATTTTTTAATACGATAAACATAAAATAAGGATGCGTCGCACAGGGTCCGCGTCAAAAAAGTATCGATTTCTAATATTTTAAGACGAGCCAAAAATTCATCGATTATACATTTTAATAGTACATTGATTACAGAATCTTTTGGTACCATGCAGTCACCAGCGTACAAATTTTTTAATACGATAAACATAAAATAAGGATGCGTCGCACAGGGTCCGCGTCAAAAAAGTATCGATATCTAATATTTTAAGACGAGCCAAAAATTCATCGATTATACATTTTAATAGTACATTGATTACAGAATCTTTTGGTTCCAAGCAGACAACAGCGTACAAACTTTTTCATTTGCTATACATAAATTAAGGATGCGTCGCATAGGGTCAGCGGCATAAATGTATTAATTTCTAATATTTTAAGACGAGCCAAAAATTCATCGATTATACATTTTAATTGTACATTGATTACAGAATCTTTCGGTACCATGCAGACACCAGCGTACAAATTTTTTAATACGATAAACATAAAATAAGTATGCGTCGCACAGGGTCCGCGTCAAAAAAGTATCGATTTCTAATATTATAAGACGAGCCAAAAATTCATCGATTATACATTTTAATTGTACATTGATTACAGAATCTTTTGGTATCATGCAGACACCAGCGTACAAATTTTTTAATACGATAATCATAAAATAAGGATGCGTCGCACAGGGTCCGCGTCAAAAAAGTATCGAATTCTAATATTTTAAGACGAGCCAAAAATTCATCGATTATACATTTTAATAGTACATTCATTACAGAATCTTTTGGTACCAAACAGACACCAGCGTACAAATTTTTTAACTTGATATACATAAAATAATGTTGCGTCGCATAGGGTGAGCGGTAAAAAAGTATCGATTTCTAATATTTTAAGACGAGCCAAAAATTCATCGATTATACATTTTAATAGTACATTGATTACAGAATCTTTTGGTACCAAGCAGACAACAGCGTACAAACTTTTTCATTTGCTATACATAAATTAAGGATGCGTCGCATAGGGTCAGCGGCATAAATGTATTAATTTCTAATATTTTAAGACGAGCCAAAAATTCATCGATTATACATTTTAATAGTACATTGATTACAAAATCTTTTGGTACCATGCAGTCACCAGCGTACAAATTTTTTAATACGATAAACATAAAATAAGGATGCGTCGCACAGGGTCCGCGTCAAAAAAGTATCGATTTCTAATATCATAAGACGAGCCAAAAATTCATCGATTATACATTTTAATTGTACATTGATTACAGAATCTTTTGGTATCATGCAGACACCAGCGTACAAATTTTTTAATACGATAATCATAAAATAAGGATGCGTCGCACAGGGTCCGCGTCAAAAAAGTATCGAATTATAATATTTTAAGACGAGCCAAAAATTCATCGATTATACATTTTAATAGTACATTCATTACAGAATCTTTTGGTACCAAACAGACACCAGCGTACAAATTTTTTAACTTGATATACATAAAATAATGTTGTGTCGCATAGGGTGAGCGGTAAAAAAGTATCGATTTCAAATATTTTAAGACGAGCCAAAAATTCATCGATTATACATTTTAATAGTACATTGATTGCAGAATCATTTGGTACCAAACAGACACCAGCGTACAAATTTTTTAACTTGATATACATAAAATTAGGTTGCGTCGCATAGGGTCAGCGGTAAAAAGTATCGATTTCCAATATCTTAAGACGAGCTAAAAATTCATCGATTATACATTTAAATTGTACATTGATTACAGAATCTTTTGGTACCATGCAGACACCAGCGTACAAATTTTTTAATACGATAAACATAAAATAAGGATGCGTCGCACAGGGTCCGCGCAAAAAAGTATCGATTTCTAATATTTTAAGACGAGCCAAAAATTCATCGATTATACATTTTAATAGTACATTCATTACAGAATCTTTTGGTACCATGCAGTCACCAGCGTACAAATTTTTTAATACGATAAACATAAAATAAGTATGCGTCGCACAGGGTCCGCGTCAAAAAAGTATCGATATCTAATATTTTAAGACGAGCCAAAAATTCATCGATTATACATTTTAATAGTACATTGATTACAGAATCTTTTGGTACCAAGCAGACAACAGCGTACAAACTTTTTCATTTGCTATACATAAATTAAGGATGCGTCGCATAGGGTCAGCGGAATAAATGTATTAATTTCTAATATTTTAAGACGAGCCAAAAATTCATCGATTATACATTTTAATTGTACATTCATTACAGAATCTTTTGGTACCAAACAGACACCAGCGTACAAATTTTTTAACTTGATATACATAAAATAATGATGCGTCGCATAGGGTGAGCGGTAAAAAAGTATCGATTTCTAATATTTTAAGACGAGCCAAAAGTTCATCGATTATACATTTTAATAGTACATTGATTACAGAATCTTTTGGTACCAAGCAGACAACAGCGTACAAACTTTTTCATTTGCTATACATAAATTAAGGATGCGTCGCATAGGGTCAGCGGCATAAATGTATTAATTTCTAATATTTTAAGACGAGCCAAAAATTCATCGATTATACATTTTAGTAGTACATTGATTACAGAATCTTTTGGTACCAAGCAGACAACAGCGTACAAACTTTTTCATTTGCTATACATAAATTAAGGATGCGTCGCATAGGGTCAGCGGAATAAATGTATTAATTTCTAATATTTTAAGACGAGCCAAAAATTCATCGATTATACATTTTAGTAGTACATTGATTACAGAATCTTTTGGTACCAAGCAGACAACAGCGTACAAACTTTTTCATTTGCTATACATAAATTAAGGATGCGTCGCTTAGGGTCAGCGGCATAAATGTATTAATTTCTAATATTTTAAGACGAGCCAAAAATTCATCGATTATACATTTTAATTGTACATTGATTACAGAATCTTTCGGTACCATGCAGACACCAGCGTACAAATTTTTTAATACGATAAACATAAAATAAGGATGCGTCGCACAGGGTCCGCGTCAAAAAAGTATCGAATTCTAATATTTTAAGACGAGCCAAAAATTCATCGATTATACATTTTAATTGTACATTGATTACAGAATCTTTTGGTACCAAACAGACACCAGCGTACAAATTTTTTAACTTGATATACATAAAATAATGTTGCGTCGCATAGGGTCAGCGGTAAAAAAGTATGGATTTCTAATATTTTAAGACGAGCCAAAAATTCATCGATTATACATTTTAATAGTACATTGATTACAGAATCATTTGGTACCAAACAGACACCAGCGTACAAATTTTTTAACTTGATATACATAAAATAAGCTTGCGTCGCATAGGGTCAGCGGTAAAAAGTATCGATTTCCAATATCTTAAGACGAGCCAAAAATTCATCGATTATACATTTTAATAGTACATTGATTACAGAATCTTTTGGTACCAAGCAGACAACAGCGTACAAACTTTTTCATTTGCTATACATAAATTAAGGATGCGTCGCATAGGGTCAGCGACATAAATGTATTAATTTCTAATATTTTAGGACGAGCCAAAAATTCATCGATTATACATTTTAATAGTACATTGATTACAGAATCATTTGGTACCAAACAGACACCAGCGTACCAATTTTTTAACTTGATATACATAAAATAATGTTGCGTCGCATAGGGTCAGCGGTAAAAAGTATCGATTTCCAATATCTTAAGACGAGCCAAAAATTCATCGATTATACATTTTAATAGTACAATGATTACAGAATCTTTTGGTACCATGCAGACACCAGCGTACACATTTTTTAATACGATAAACATAAAATAAGGATGCGTCGCACAGGGTCCGCGTCAAAAAAGTATCGATTTCTAATATTTTAAGACGAGCCAAAAATTCATCGATTATACATTTTAATAGTACATTGATTACAGAATCTTTTGGTACCAAGCAGACAACAGCGTACAAACTTTTTCATTTGCTATACATAAATTAAGGATGCGTCGCATAGGGTCAGCGGCATAAATGTATTAATTTCTAATATTTTAAGACGAGCCAAAAATTCATCGATTATACATTTTAATAGTACATTGATTACAGAATCTTTCGGTACCATGCAGACACCAGCGTACAAATTTTTTAATACGATAAACATAAAATAAGTATGCGTCGCACAGGGTCCGCGTCAAAAAAGTATCGATTTCTAATATTATAAGACGAGCCAAAAATTCATCGATTATACATTTTAATTGTACATTGATTACAGAATCTTTTGGTATCATGCAGACACCAGCGTACAAATTTTTTAATACGATAATCATAAAATAAGGATGCGTCGCACAGGGTCCGCGTCAAAAAAGTATCGAATTCTAATATTTTAAGACGAGCCAAAAATTCATCGATTATACATTTTAATAGTACATTGATTACAGAATCTTTTGGTACCAAGCAGACAACAGCGTACAAACTTTTTCATTTGCTATACATAAATTAAGGATGCGTCGCATAGGGTCAGCGGCATAAATGTATTAATTTCTAATATTTTAAGACGAGCCAAAAATTCATCGATTATACATTTTAATAGTACATTGATTACAGAATCTTTCGGTACCATGCAGACACCAGCGTACAAATTTTTTAATACGATAAACATAAAATAAGTATGCGTCGCACAGGGTCCGCGTCAAAAAAGTATCGAATTCTAATATTTTAAGACGAGCCAAAAATTCATCGATTATACATTTTAATAGTACATTGATTACAGAATCTTTTGGTACCAAGCAGACAACAGCGTACAAACTTTTTCATTTGCTATACATAAATTAAGGATGCGTCGCATAGGGTCAGCGGCATAAATGTATTAATTTCTAATATTTTAAGACGAGCCAAAAATTCATCGATTATACATTTTAATAGTACATTGATTACAGAATCTTTCGGTACCATGCAGACACCAGCGTACAAATTTTTTAATACGATAAACATAAAATAAATATGCGTCGCACAGGGTCCGCGTCAAAAAAGTATCGATTTCTAATATTATAAGACGAGCCAAAAATTCATCGATTATACATTTTAATTGTACATTGATTACAGAATCTTTTGGTATCATGCAGACACCAGCGTACAAATTTTTTAATACGATAATCATAAAATAAGGATGCGTCGCACAAGTTCCGCGTCAAAAAAGTATCGAATTCTAATATTTTAAGACGAGCCAAAAATTCATCGATTATACATTTTAATAGTACATTGATTACAGAATCATTTGGTACCAAACAGACACCAGCGTACAAATTTTTTAACTTGATATACATAAAATTAGGTTGCGTCGCATAGGGTCAGCGGTAAAAAGTATCGATTTCCAATATCTTAAGATGAGCCAAAAATTCATCGATTATACATTTTAATTGTACATTGATTACAGAATCTTTTGGTACCATGCAGACACCAGCGTACAAATTTTTTAATACGATAAACATAAAATAAGGATGCGTCGCACAGGGTCCGCGTCAAAAAAGTATCGATTTCTAATATTTTAAGACGAGCCAAAAATTCATCGATTATACATTTTAATAGTATATTGATTACAGAATCTTTTGGTACCAAGCAGACAACAGCGTACAAACTTTTTCATTTGCTATACATAAATTAAGGATGCGTCGCATAGGGTCAGCGGCATAAATGTATTAATTTCTAATATTTTAAGACGAGCCAAAAATTCATCGATTATACATTTTAATTGTACATTGATTACAGAATCTTTCGGTACCATGCAGACACCAGCGTACAAATTTTTTAATACGATAAACATAAAATAAGTATGCGTCGCACAGGGTCCGCGTCAAAAAAGTATCGATTTCTAATATTATAAGACGAGCCAAAAATTCATCGATTATACATTTTAATTGTACATTCATTACAGAATCTTTTGGTACCAAACAGACACCAGCGTACAAATTTTTTAACTTGATATACATAAAATAATGATGCGTCTCATAGGGTGAGCGGTAAAAAAGTATCGATTTCTAATATTTTAAGACGAGCCAAAAGTTCATCGATTATACATTTTAATAGTACATTGATTACAGAATCTTTTGGTACCAAGCAGACAACAGCGTACAAACTTTTTCATTTGCTATACATAAATTAAGGATGCGTCGCATAGGGTCAGCGGCATAAATGTATTAATTTCTAATATTTTAAGACGAGCCAAAAATTCATCGATTATACATTTTAGTAGTACATTGATTACAGAATCTTTTGGTACCAAGCAGACAACAGCGTACAAACTTTTTCATTTGCTATACATAAATTAAGGATGCGTCGCATAGGGTCAGCGGCATAAATGTATTAATTTCTAATATTTTAAGACGAGCCAAAAATTCATCGATTATACATTTTAATTGTACATTGATTACAGAATCTTTCGGTACCATGCAGACACCAGCGTACACATTTTTTAATACGATAAACATAAAATAAGGATGCGTCGCACAGGGTCCGCGTCAAAAAAGTATCGATTTCTAATATTATAAGACGAGCCAAAAATTCATCGATTATACATTTTAATTGTACATTGATTACAGAATCTTTTGGTATCATGCAGACACCAGCGTACAAATTTTTTAATACGATAATCATAAAATAAGGATGCGTCGCACAGGGTCCGCGTCAAAAAAGTATCGAATTCTAATATTTTAAGACGAGCCAAAAATTCATCGATTATACATTTTAATAGTACATTCATTACAGAATCTTTTGGTACCAAACAGACACCAGCGTACAAATTTTTTAACTTGATATACATAAAATAATGTTGCGTCGCATAGGGTGAGCGGTAAAAAAGTATCGATTTCAAATATTTTAAGACGAGCCAAAAATTCATCGATTATACATTTTAATAGTACATTGATTGCAGAATCATTTGGTACCAAACAGACACCAGCGTACAAATTTTTTAACTTGATATACATAAAATTAGGTTGCGTCGCATAGGGTCAGCGGTAAAAAGTATCAATTTCCAATATCTTAAGACGAGCTAAAAATTCATCGATTATACATTTAAATTGTACATTGATTACAGAATCTTTTGGTACCATGCAGACACCAGCGTACAAATTTTTTAATACGATAAACATAAAATAAGGATGCGTCGCACAGGGTCCGCGCAAAAAAGTATCGATATCTAATATTTTAAGACGAGCCAAAAATTCATCGATTATACATTTTAATAGTACATTGATTACAGAATCTTTTGGTACCAAGCAGACAACAGCGTACAAACTTTTTCATTTGCTATACATAAATTAAGGATGCGTCGCATAGGGTCAGCGGAATAAATGTATTAATTTCTAATATTTTAAGACGAGCCAAAAATTCATCGATTATACATTTTAATTGTACATTCATTACAGAATCTTTTGGTACCAAACAGACACCAGCGTACAAATTTTTTAACTTGATATACATAAAATAATGATGCGTCGCATAGGGTGAGCGGTAAAAAAGTATCGATTTCTAATATTTTAAGACGAGCCAAAAGTTCATCGATTATACATTTTAATAGTACATTGATTACAGAATCTTTTGGTACCAAGCAGACAACAGCGTACAAACTTTTTCATTTGCTATACATAAATTAAGGATGCGTCGCATAGGGTCAGCGGCATAAATGTATTAATTTCTAATATTTTAAGACGAGCCAAAAATTCATCGATTATACATTTTAGTAGTACATTGATTACAGAATCTTTTGGTACCAAGCAGACAACAGCGTACAAACTTTTTCATTTGCTATACATAAATTAAGGATGCGTCGCATAGGGTCAGCGGAATAAATGTATTAATTTCTAATATTTTAAGACGAGCCAAAAATTCATCGATTATACATTTTAGTAGTACATTGATTACAGAATCTTTTGGTACCAAGCAGACAACAGCGTACAAACTTTTTCATTTGCTATACATAAATTAAGGATGCGTCGCATAGGGTCAGCGGCATAAATGTATTAATTTCTAATATTTTAAGACGAGCCAAAAATTCATCGATTATACATTTTAATTGTACATTGATTACAGAATCTTTCGGTACCATGCAGACACCAGCGTACAAATTTTTTAATACGATAAACATAAAATAAGGATGCGTCGCACAGGGTCCGCGTCAAAAAAGTATCGAATTCTAATATTTTAAGACGAGCCAAAAATTCATCGATTATACATTTTAATTGTACATTGATTACAGAATCTTTTGGTACCAAACAGACACCAGCGTACAAATTTTTTAACTTGATATACATAAAATAATGTTGCGTCGCATAGGGTCAGCGGTAAAAAAGTATGGATTTCTAATATTTTAAGACGAGCCAAAAATTCATCGATTATACATTTTAATAGTACATTGATTACAGAATCATTTGGTACCAAACAGACACCAGCGTACAAATTTTTTAACTTGATATACATAAAATAAGCTTGCGTCGCATAGGGTCAGCGGTAAAAAGTATCGATTTCCAATATCTTAAGACGAGCCAAAAATTCATCGATTATACATTTTAATAGTACATTGATTACAGAATCTTTTGGTACCAAGCAGACAACAGCGTACAAACTTTTTCATTTGCTATACATAAATTAAGGATGCGTCGCATAGGGTCAGCGACATAAATGTATTAATTTCTAATATTTTAGGACGAGCCAAAAATTCATCGATTATACATTTTAATAGTACATTGATTACAGAATCATTTGGTACCAAACAGACACCAGCGTACCAATTTTTTAACTTGATATACATAAAATAATGTTGCGTCGCATAGGGTCAGCGGTAAAAAGTATCGATTTCCAATATCTTAAGACGAGCCAAAAATTCATCGATTATACATTTTAATAGTACAATGATTACAGAATCTTTTGGTACCATGCAGACACCAGCGTACACATTTTTTAATACGATAAACATAAAATAAGGATGCGTCGCACAGGGTCCGCGTCAAAAAAGTATCGATTTCTAATATTTTAAGACGAGCCAAAAATTCATCGATTATACATTTTAATAGTACATTGATTACAGAATCTTTTGGTACCAAGCAGACAACAGCGTACAAACTTTTTCATTTGCTATACATAAATTAAGGATGCGTCGCATAGGGTCAGCGGCATAAATGTATTAATTTCTAATATTTTAAGACGAGCCAAAAATTCATCGATTATACATTTTAATAGTACATTGATTACAGAATCTTTCGGTACCATGCAGACACCAGCGTACAAATTTTTTAATACGATAAACATAAAATAAGTATGCGTCGCACAGGGTCCGCGTCAAAAAAGTATCGATTTCTAATATTATAAGACGAGCCAAAAATTCATCGATTATACATTTTAATTGTACATTGATTACAGAATCTTTTGGTATCATGCAGACACCAGCGTACAAATTTTTTAATACGATAATCATAAAATAAGGATGCGTCGCACAGGGTCCGCGTCAAAAAAGTATCGAATTCTAATATTTTAAGACGAGCCAAAAATTCATCGATTATACATTTTAATAGTACATTGATTACAGAATCTTTTGGTACCAAGCAGACAACAGCGTACAAACTTTTTCATTTGCTATACATAAATTAAGGATGCGTCGCATAGGGTCAGCGGCATAAATGTATTAATTTCTAATATTTTAAGACGAGCCAAAAATTCATCGATTATACATTTTAATAGTACATTGATTACAGAATCTTTCGGTACCATGCAGACACCAGCGTACAAATTTTTTAATACGATAAACATAAAATAAGTATGCGTCGCACAGGGTCCGCGTCAAAAAAGTATCGATTTCTAATATTATAAGACGAGCCAAAAATTCATCGATTATACATTTTAATTGTACATTGATTACAGAATCTTTTGGTATCATGCAGACACCAGCGTACAAATTTTTTAATACGATAATCATAAAATAAGGATGCGTCGCACAGGGTCCGCGTCAAAAAAGTATCGAATTCTAATATTTTAAGACGAGCCAAAAATTCATCGATTATACATTTTAATAGTACATTGATTACAGAATCTTTTGGTACCAAGCAGACAACAGCGTACAAACTTTTTCATTTGCTATACATAAATTAAGGATGCGTCGCATAGGGTCAGCGGCATAAATGTATTAATTTCTAATATTTTAAGACGAGCCAAAAATTCATCGATTATACATTTTAATAGTACATTGATTACAGAATCTTTCGGTACCATGCAGACACCAGCGTACAAATTTTTTAATACGATAAACATAAAATAAATATGCGTCGCACAGGGTCCGCGTCAAAAAAGTATCGATTTCTAATATTATAAGACGAGCCAAAAATTCATCGATTATACATTTTAATTGTACATTGATTACAGAATCTTTTGGTATCATGCAGACACCAGCGTACAAATTTTTTAATACGATAATCATAAAATAAGGATGCGTCGCACAAGTTCCGCGTCAAAAAAGTATCGAATTCTAATATTTTAAGACGAGCCAAAAATTCATCGATTATACATTTTAATAGTACATTGATTACAGAATCATTTGGTACCAAACAGACACCAGCGTACAAATTTTTTAACTTGATATACATAAAATTAGGTTGCGTCGCATAGGGTCAGCGGTAAAAAGTATCGATTTCCAATATCTTAAGATGAGCCAAAAATTCATCGATTATACATTTTAATTGTACATTGATTACAGAATCTTTTGGTACCATGCAGACACCAGCGTACAAATTTTTTAATACGATAAACATAAAATAAGGATGCGTCGCACAGGGTCCGCGTCAAAAAAGTATCGATTTCTAATATTTTAAGACGAGCCAAAAATTCATCGATTATACATTTTAATAGTATATTGATTACAGAATCTTTTGGTACCAAGCAGACAACAGCGTACAAACTTTTTCATTTGCTATACATAAATTAAGGATGCGTCGCATAGGGTCAGCGGCATAAATGTATTAATTTCTAATATTTTAAGACGAGCCAAAAATTCATCGATTATACATTTTAATTGTACATTGATTACAGAATCTTTCGGTACCATGCAGACACCAGCGTACAAATTTTTTAATACGATAAACATAAAATAAGTATGCGTCGCACAGGGTCCGCGTCAAAAAAGTATCGATTTCTAATATTATAAGACGAGCCAAAAATTCATCGATTATACATTTTAATTGTACATTCATTACAGAATCTTTTGGTACCAAACAGACACCAGCGTACAAATTTTTTAACTTGATATACATAAAATAATGATGCGTCTCATAGGGTGAGCGGTAAAAAAGTATCGATTTCTAATATTTTAAGACGAGCCAAAAGTTCATCGATTATACATTTTAATAGTACATTGATTACAGAATCTTTTGGTACCAAGCAGACAACAGCGTACAAACTTTTTCATTTGCTATACATAAATTAAGGATGCGTCGCATAGGGTCAGCGGCATAAATGTATTAATTTCTAATATTTTAAGACGAGCCAAAAATTCATCGATTATACATTTTAGTAGTACATTGATTACAGAATCTTTTGGTACCAAGCAGACAACAGCGTACAAACTTTTTCATTTGCTATACATAAATTAAGGATGCGTCGCATAGGGTCAGCGGCATAAATGTATTAATTTCTAATATTTTAAGACGAGCCAAAAATTCATCGATTATACATTTTAATTGTACATTGATTACAGAATCTTTCGGTACCGTGCAGACACCAGCGTACACATTTTTTAATACGATAAACATAAAATAAGGATGCGTCGCACAGGGTCCGCGTCAAAAAAGTATCGATTTCTAATATTATAAGACGAGCCAAAAATTCATCGATTATACATTTTAATTGTACATTGATTACAGAATCTTTTGGTATCATGCAGACACCAGCGTACAAATTTTTTAATACGATAATCATAAAATAAGGATGCGTCGCACAGGGTCCGCGTCAAAAAAGTATCGAATTCTAATATTTTAAGACGAGCCAAAAATTCATCGATTATACATTTTAATAGTACATTCATTACAGAATCTTTTGGTACCAAACAGACACCAGCGTACAAATTTTTTAACTTGATATACATAAAATAATGTTGCGTCGCATAGGGTGAGCGGTAAAAAAGTATCGATTTCAAATATTTTAAGACGAGCCAAAAATTCATCGATTATACATTTTAATAGTACATTGATTACAGAATCATTTGGTACCAAACAGACACCAGCGTACAAATTTTTTAACTTGATATACATAAAATTATGTTGCGTCGCATAGGGTCAGCGGTAAAAAGTATCGATTTCCAATATCTTAAGACGAGCCAAAAATTCATCGATTATACATTTTAATTGTACATTGATTACAGAATCTTTTGGTACCATGCAGACACCAGCGTACAAATTTTTTAATACGATAAACATAAAATAAGGATGCGTCGCACAGGGTCCGCGTCAAAAAAGTATCGATTTCTAATATTTTAAGACGAGCCAAAAATTCATCGATTATACATTTTAATAGTACATTGATTACAGAATCTTTTGGTACCATGCAGTCACCAGCGTACAAATTTTTTAATACGATAAACATAAAATAAGGATGCGTCGCACAGGGTCCGCGTCAAAAAAGTATCGATATCTAATATTTTAAGACGAGCCAAAAATTCATCGATTATACATTTTAATAGTACATTGATTACAGAATCTTTTGGTTCCAAGCAGACAACAGCGTACAAACTTTTTCATTTGCTATACATAAATTAAGGATGCGTCGCATAGGGTCAGCGGCATAAATGTATTAATTTCTAATATTTTAAGACGAGCCAAAAATTCATCGATTATACATTTTAATTGTACATTGATTACAGAATCTTTCGGTACCATGCAGACACCAGCGTACAAATTTTTTAATACGATAAACATAAAATAAGGATGCGTCGCACAGGGTCCGCGTCAAAAAAGTATCGAATTCTAATATTTTAAGACGAGCCAAAAATTCATCGATTATACATTTTAATTGTACATTGATTACAGAATCTTTTGGTACCAAACAGACACCAGCGTACAAATTTTTTAACTTGATATACATAAAATAATGTTGCGTCGCATAGGGTCAGCGGTAAAAAAGTATGGATTTCTAATATTTTAAGACGAGCCAAAAATTCATCGATTATACATTTTAATAGTACATTGATTACAGAATCATTTGGTACCAAACAGACACCAGCGTACAAATTTTTTAATACGATAATCATAAAATAAGGATGCGTCGCACAGGGTCCGCGTCAAAAAAGTATCGATTTCTAATATTATAAGACGAGCCAAAAATTCATCGATTATACATTTTAATTGTACATTGATTACAGAATCTTTTGGTATCATGCAGACACCAGCGTACAAATTTTTTAATACGATAATCATAAAATAAGGATGCGTCGCACAGGGTCCGCGTCAAAAAAGTATCGAATTCTAATATTTTAAGACGAGCCAAAAATTCATCGATTATACATTTTAATAGTACATTGATTACAGAATCTTTTGGTACCAAGCAGACAACAGCGTACAAACTTTTTCATTTGCTATACATAAATTAAGGATGCGTCGCATAGGGTCAGCGGCATAAATGTATTAATTTCTAATATTTTAAGACGAGCCAAAAATTCATCGATTATACATTTTAATAGTACATTGATTACAGAATCTTTCGGTACCATGCAGACACCAGCGTACAAATTTTTTAATACGATAAACATAAAATAAGTATGCGTCGCACAGGGTCCGCGTCAAAAAAGTATCGATTTCTAATATTATAAGACGAGCCAAAAATTCATCGATTATACATTTTAATTGTACATTGATTACAGAATCTTTTGGTACCATGCAGACACCAGCGTACAAATTTTTTAATACGATAATCATAAAATAAGGATGCGTCGCACAGGGTCCGCGTCAAAAAAGTATCGAATTCTAATATTTTAAGACGAGCCAAAAATTCATCGATTATACATTTTAATAGTACATTGATTACAGAATCTTTTGGTACCAAGCAGACAACAGCGTACAAACTTTTTCATTTGCTATACATAAATTAAGGATGCGTCGCATAGGGTCAGCGGCATAAATGTATTAATTTCTAATATTTTAAGACGAGCCAAAAATTCATCGATTATACATTTTAATAGTACATTGATTACAGAATCTTTCGGTACCATGCAGACACCAGCGTACAAATTTTTTAATACGATAAACATAAAATAAATATGCGTCGCACAGGGTCCGCGTCAAAAAAGTATCGATTTCTAATATTATAAGACGAGCCAAAAATTCATCGATTATACATTTTAATTGTACATTGATTACAGAATCTTTTGGTATCATGCAGACACCAGCGTACAAATTTTTTAATACGATAATCATAAAATAAGGATGCGTCGCACAAGTTCCGCGTCAAAAAAGTATCGAATTCTAATATTTTAAGACGAGCCAAAAATTCATCGATTATACATTTTAATAGTACATTGATTACAGAATCATTTGGTACCAAACAGACACCAGCGTACAAATTTTTTAACTTGATATACATAAAATTAGGTTGCGTCGCATAGGGTCAGCGGTAAAAAGTATCGATTTCCAATATCTTAAGATGAGCCAAAAATTCATCGATTATACATTTTAATTGTACATTGATTACAGAATCTTTTGGTACCATGCAGACACCAGCGTACAAATTTTTTAATACGATAAACATAAAATAAGGATGCGTCGCACAGGGTCCGCGTCAAAAAAGTATCGATTTCTAATATTTTAAGACGAGCCAAAAATTCATCGATTATACATTTTAATAGTATATTGATTACAGAATCTTTTGGTACCAAGCAGACAACAGCGTACAAACTTTTTCATTTGCTATACATAAATTAAGGATGCGTCGCATAGGGTCAGCGGCATAAATGTATTAATTTCTAATATTTTAAGACGAGCCAAAAATTCATCGATTATACATTTTAATAGTACATTCATTACAGAATCTTTTGGTACCATGCAGTCACCAGCGTACAAATTTTTTAATACGATAAACATAAAATAAGTATGCGTCGCACAGGGTCCGCGTCAAAAAAGTATCGATATCTAATATTTTAAGACGAGCCAAAAATTCATCGATTATACATTTTAATAGTACATTGATTACAGAATCTTTTGGTACCAAGCAGACAACAGCGTACAAACTTTTTCATTTGCTATACATAAATTAAGGATGCGTCGCATAGGGTCAGCGGCATAAATGTATTAATTTCTAATATTTTAAGACGAGCCAAAAATTCATCGATTATACATTTTAATTGTACATTGATTACAGAATCTTTCGGTACCATGCAGACACCAGCGTACAAATTTTTTAATACGATAAACATAAAATAAATATGCGTCGCACAGGGTCCGCGTCAAAAAAGTATCGATTTCTAATATTATAAGACGAGCCAAAAATTCATCGATTATACATTTTAATTGTACATTCATTACAGAATCTTTCGGTACCATGCAGACACCAGCGTACAAATTTTTTAATACGATAAACATAAAATAAGTATGCGTCGCACAGGGTCCGCGTCAAAAAAGTATCGATTTCTAATATTTTAAGACGAGCCAAAAATTCATCGATTATACATTTTAATAGTACATTCATTACAGAATCTTTTGGTACCAAACAGACACCAGCGTACAAATTTTTTAACTTGATATACATAAAATAATGTTGTGTCGCATAGGGTGAGCGGTAAAAAAGTATCGATTTCTAATATTTTAAGACGAGCCAAAAATTCATCGATTATACATTTTAATAGTACATTGATTACAGAATCATTTGGTACCAAACAGACACCAGCGTACAAATTTTTTAACTTGATATACATAAAATTAGGTTGCGTCGCATAGGGTCAGCGGTAAAAAGTATCGATTTCCAATATCTTAAGACGAGCTAAAAATTCATCGATTATACATTTAAATTGTACATTGATTACAGAATCTTTTGGTACCATGCAGACACCAGCGTACAAATTTTTTAATACGATAAACATAAAATAAGGATGCGTCGCACAGGGTCCGCGCAAAAAAGTATCGATTTCTAATATTTTAAGACGAGCCAAAAATTCATCGATTATACATTTTAATAGTACATTCATTACAGAATCTTTTGGTACCATGCAGTCACCAGCGTACAAATTTTTTAATACGATAAACATAAAATAAGTATGCGTCGCACAGGGTCCGCGTCAAAAAAGTATCGATATCTAATATTTTAAGACGAGCCAAAAATTCATCGATTATACATTTTAATAGTACATTGATTACAGAATCTTTTGGTACCAAGCAGACAACAGCGTACAAACTTTTTCATTTGCTATACATAAATTAAGGATGCGTCGCATAGGGTCAGCGGCATAAATGTATTAATTTCTAATATTTTAAGACGAGCAAAAAATTCATCGATTATACATTTTAATTGTACATTGATTACAGAATCTTTCGGTACCATGCAGACACCAGCGTACAAATTTTTTAATACGATAAACATAAAATAAGTATGTGTCGCACAGGGTCCGCGTCAAAAAAATATCGATTTCTAATATTTTTAGACGAGCCAAAAATTCATCGATTATACATTTTAATTGTACATTGATAACAGAATCTTTTGGTATCATGCAGACACCAGCGTACAAATTTTTTAATACGATATACATAAAATAAGTATGCGTCGCACAGGGTCCGCGTCAAAAAAGTATCGATTTCTAATATTTTTAGACGAGCCAAAAATTCATCGATTATACATTTTAATAGTACATTGATTATAGAATCATTTGGTACCAAACAGACACCAGCGTACAAATTTTTTAAGTTGATATACATAAAATAATGTTGCGTTGCATAGGGTCAGCGGTAAAAAAGTATCGATTTCTAATATTTTAAGACGAGCCAAAAATTCATCGATTATACATTTTTATAGTACATTGATTACAGAATCATTTGGTACCAAACAGACACCAGCGTACAAATTTTTTAACTTGATATACATAAAATTAGGTTGCGTCGCATAGGGTCAGCGGTAAAAAGTATCGATTTCCAATATCTTAAGACGAGCCAAAAATTCATCGATTATACATTTTAATTGTACATTGATTACAGAATCTTTTGGTACCATGCAGACACCAGCGTACAAATTTTTTAATACGATAAACATAAAATAAGGATGCGTCGCACAGGGTCCGCGTCAAAAAAGTATCGATTTCTAATATTTTAAGACGAGCCAAAAATTCATCGATTATACATTTTAATAGTACATTGATTACAGAATCAATATAACACACAACGCGAATCGACAGAAAACCAATCAGCATTGCGGAAAAGAGGCAACAATACTTCGAGACTTTCGAGAATCGACTTAACATGCACTTTTTAGAAATGGATGTAAAGATGAAACTTTGTAGCCGCAAACCCTACACAGACTTATATTATGTATATTATATAAAATAATTTGCATGCTCGTATTTATTTAATTTAAAGAGCCAATATAATTTATCGCTTGTTTTTTCCAATAGTACGTTGTTTGCAGATTATTTTTATACCAAATAGATACGAGTGTGCAAATTCTTTTATTTGATATACATAATAAAAGTTTGCGCCATATAGGATCCGCTGCTACAAAGTATCGATTTTTGATATTCGAAGAATAGCCATAAATTTATTGCTTGTATATTTCGATAGTACATTGTATTATATATATAAAAGTTATCTGCAAACAATGAAATATATTATTCGAGTTTTAAGTAGTAAACATATATTATTTGTAATATTATTTATAACATTTTTAATTTTTATAACATATATTTATTTTAAAATTTAATTAGCAAATTAACGCTTTAATTATCTGACTTCTGTCAAAAAATGTTAATCAAATTTAAACAAACTTTATATAAAAATATCATTTTTATAATATCATTCTTTTTAATATAAAATTGAAGAATGGCGCGCGCATAGCGCGCGCTTGTGTTGTTCTAGTGTCTATGAATTAAGATCGCGCCATAATCGTAAATCGTAAGCAGCGCTCATTGTCAGATGGCATTGTGTGGCCGATCATCGCGCCTAAATATTAAACATGCCTAAATAAATCAAGCAAATAAATTTTGCAATGTATTTATAAAATATTTTATTGATAAATATATGAAAATTATTAATACCACACCAATTTCAATAAAATTTTATATATAATTTGTGATTTTTATATGTTTTTAGATTTATTATTTCAAAAGATTTCTATAAGATTTCTCAAAGTTTGTAATATTAAATTTTTTTACATCTCTAATATTAATTTTATTATAAATTAATCATCACTAAATACTTCTAATATATTAATATAATAATACCATTTTATTCATATAATATTTCATCTTTATGTTATAAGTTTAGGTAATATACAATAATTAGGTAGCAAAAAATATTAATCAAGTTTAAGCAATTATAATATATATTATTTAAAACATATTATTACTTTAATTTTTATAACATATTCTTATTTTAAAAATTAATTAGCAAATTAACTTTTCAATCAGCTAATTTCTGTCAAAAAATATTAATAAAGCGTTAATTTGCTAATTAACTTTTAAAATAATAATATGTTATAAAATGTAAAATAATAATATGTTGTAAATAATACGTTATAATGCCTTATCTGTGATTAATATTTTTGACAGAAATCAGCTGATTTCTGTTAAAAATATTAATCGAGTTTAAGAAATTATAACATATTATTTAAAACATATTATTATTTTAATTTTCATAACATAAATATATTCTTATTTTAAAAATTAATTAGCAAATTAACGCTTTGATCAGCTGATTTCTGTCAAGAAATATTATTAAGGTGTTAATTTATTAATTAAATTTTAAAATAAAAATGTTATAAAAAAATAATGTTTTAAATAATTTTATAATTCTTTAAACTCGATTAATATTTTTTTAACAGTTATCAGCTGATTTCTGTCAAAAAATATTATTTGAGAATAAAGGATATTATAATATATTATTTACAACATATTATTATTTTAATTTTTATAATGTATATATTATTATTGTGAAATTTAATTAGCAAATTAACGCCTTAGTCAGCTGATTTCTGTCTAAAAATATTAATCGAGGCAGCCAATCAATATTGCGGAAAAGAGGCAATAATACTTGCGAGAATCGACTTATTAACATGCCTGTTTCAGAAAGAAACATATAAAATATAATATGTGTATCTGCTGCAACGATATTTTTATTTTCTCAATCACTGCAGTCGCTTTCGCACGAATACATTGAATAATCATGCATGTATTAAATAACTGCGTATCTAATTTGCTCGATCTAATTTAGATAACATCATATCAGCTTTATATGAAATGTCGACGAGAGATATAAATTAAATATTATCGCGAATGTTTGTCATGAATGATTGTGCAAATTTGTCGATTAAACATCTTATATGTTAATACAGTACATATATGTATTATATATCGCAGGAAAAAATAATACTGCTGATTAAATTTTTTTCTTATTGCATTATATTAAGGAATGTTTATCAACATTTACACTGTATATATTTATATTATTATAACAAGCTATATGAAAAATAAATAACAATAAGAATTAAACAACAGATAATAACAAAGTATTTCTGCTAATGAAATTTCACCCAAATATATCTATATGATTAATTATAAGATCAAGCAATGCCTGTAGCTAATCCTGCTATGAATTTTGATATTTATAGTTCTTGGGAAGTTGAGGAAATATGTATATAGAAACACACACACATAAACACATAAAAAAATTAATAAATAAAAATATTAATAAATTAAACATAAATAAATTAAATTGATTTTTATTCTAATCACAAACTACATTTTTCGATATATTGCAATTTAAAATATAAATATGTATCGAGTAATTTTATTGAAAAATTTATTTTTATGTCTAATTATCTCAATGTGTGTATGTGTGTGTGTAAATATGCATATATCTTTATTGCATCAATAAAATATATCTTCTTTATCTTCGTAACATAATTACGCATATGAACATTACATAACCAGTTTGTAATAAAAAATAAAAAGTTATTAATAAGATGTTCAGGCAATTTAGATAATAATTTCATATTAGTTTTATCATGAAATATTTCAATATTTTTACGTAAATTTGACGTTATTGAATATGAATAATTTTGATGTGCTTATGTAAAGGGAGGAGATCAAATACCTTGTTATAAATAATTTTGCAAATTTAGTATATAGTATATAAATATAGTATATTTAGTATTTTAATACATTTAATATCTTATTGTATGTATAAAATGTATTATTTAACACACACACACACACGCACACATATATATTTTCAGGAGAAAACATACACTTACATTGCTGAGTAAGCTCTTTCTCTTATTACATTTTCGAGAGATTTATATCAGATTACAGTATTTGTCTATATCTATAACAAGACAAATAATAACATACATATAATAACAATAGGAAATAAGTAATATAAAAAATATACACAAACAAAATAATGCAGACTAATTAAGAATCGAGCGTTGCAAATACTGTAAACGAATAAAAAATATAATTGTCATTAATATTCTGTAAATGTAAATTTATATTATAAGTAATGCAATATATATATATATATATTAATTGTTGCTTCCCCGTTGCACTCTTCCCTCTTTCAGATGTTGTTTCATATAAAATTAAACATTGTATAATTAATATTAGTTTATATTTACAAATAACGTACAGAAAAATAATTTCGCAAATATAATTTAAGTATATTGCAGTGTTCCTTATCATAAATATCACAATATAAAAATATTTGTAATATAGTTTTTGTACATTAACTGCATTGTATCACTTTTGTATGATCTTTACACACTTCTTCACTTAACAAAAGTAGTAATACATACATTTTGCTATAATTTACTTTAACAGATCAAATCGAGCAAAAGAAAGAATTGCAGTGATAGTTATATAAAGCTTAACTTACGATTAGAAAAAAAATATTTAATTAAACATAAATTAATTAGTTATCGTCATAAAAAAATACAATCCATGGAAATATTTCCTTCTAGATTTTCGTATCTGCAATCTGATTTCGTGTCTTCTTCGACGAGCTGTGCAAGATCTCCTGGATCTGCTGCAAAGTCTTGCCTTTGGTTTCAGGTACGTAGACAAGAATGAGTAAAGCACCAACGAGACTACACGCCGTGAATATCCAAAACGGCACGTGTATGCCATTTTTGGCTATGACTAGATACGATTGTGTCACACCAAAGGCAAAGACACCGCCTGAGAGCATAGTTACCATGCTGCCCAGAGCCTTCACGTTCGTGGGAAATAGTTCACTAATCATGGCAACTGGTAATGCGGCCAAACCTAGAGCGAACATAATTACATACATGATTACACCGACAACAGGCAACCATGTTAGATTGCTGGTGTTTACGCAATCATGCTGCAATTGAAAATATATCGCGACCATAGCGGTTGAACAGGCTGAACCGATTGAAGAGATCATCAGCAGCGACTTTCTGCCGCTGCGATCGGTGATAAACATACAGACGATTGTGCAGATCACTTGTATCGCACCCAGTATCATGGTTAAATACTTGCCCTCCAAATTACTATTTACCTGGTTGAAAATTAATTCAGCGTATTGCTCCACAGCCTGAATGCCGCTCATTTGATGAATAGCAATTAGCATTATCAGTATTATTAAGGCTCTGAAATCAAATTCATCTTTTGAATGCTTGTATGATCAGGATAATAGCTTCAAAATTATCAAAAATTGTTATAATGATTTTGATATAGTAAAAAAAATTATTATTTTTGAAGATTAAGTTGATAACGTGAATATTGTTTATGTTAAAATAAAACAAAATTGATATCTTACTTGCGATTTCCAGGTACACATAAGAGTTCTCGAAAACCAGTATCATTTGCCAAATCAACTTTTATAGACTGCTCGATATCATCTGCCTCTTTGTGAACATCGTCTTTGCCTCTCAATTGAACGAGAGAATTTATAGCCTTTTCTCTGGCATTACGGCGCATCAAATGATATGGGGACTCCGGTAGCCAAATAAAAGTTGCGAAAAACAAGCAAGGCCCTATCAAGGACACGGAAGCGAGATTTCTCACTGATAGAAATGGACCTATCACGTATTCGAGTGTGGTGCCAATTTTCGAAACAACTGTGAACATGGATGCCAAATTACCACGAATGTCTGCTGGTGAAATTTCACCAATGTACATTGGTGTGGCCGTATAAGTGATGCCTGTACTTAATCCGGCCAAAAACCTCGATATATAAAGTTCCTAGGAAACAGAGAAAAAAATAGAAAAACATTAATAAATAGAATGTGTCATTAATAAATAGAATATTGATCTCCCTCTAATGATTTCCAAAAGCAAGAAAATAATATTGATCCTTTAGTATAAATTATAATAAGATATAAAATTTAAATTTTCAATTTAAATCGCACCGTTTTTTAAAAAAAACTCTAAAACAAGTAAATTATATACATATGTAAAGTATATATTGCAAATATTGTAGTCAAATTCTTAAGATAAAATCTGAATATATGTCAAGTAAAACGAACAGACGTCTGAAATTCTTAAGTAATTCTTAATCTCAGAATGTGCTTTAAAAAAAACATTTAATGAATTATTTTGTTCTCAAAGACATCTGATAAATATAGAAGTTATTGAATTACCCATGATGATGTTGCAAAAATGATCATCATCCAACTAATAATTGCAGGCACAACAGCGAATAACATGGAGTTTTTTCTACCAACGATATTCACTATAAATGTACAACTAATAGCACCGATTATTGTACCAAACATAACTAAAGATGCCACCCAAGATGCTTCCTCTAAACTCAAATGCACAGGATATGTTTCATCTTTTCCTTCCATCAGTATGGGCAAAGATGGCGATGTCCAACCAAAATATTGGCCGACTGTCAGCATACCCAGATTTCCTGGTAAAATAATTTCAGAGATGACTGATGTGTGTGTGTGTGTGTGTGTGTGTGTGTGTGTGTGTGTGTGTGTGTGTGTGTGTGTGTTATTTCAGACGTATGCATAAATTAAAAAATTATATATACCTATATATATATTTATGCATTTTATATAACTTTTAGTATAATATAATTTTTAATATTACATTGTAATTGAAATTTTGATATATAAAAAAATTGTAGTTATAATATACCATATTATCATATGTACATCTAAAATTAAATTAAAATTAGAGAAATAAGAATTGTTTTAAATATCATAACGAATTAGAATTATTGGGGACACAATATACAAATTAGAATATAATTTTAAAATAATAATACACTCCATAAACTATACAGGAAAAATATTTATTTTACAAACTTAATATGAAGAGAATTTAAACTACTTTAAATACTTATAAAAAATAATTTTTAATTTAATCCAAGTTCAATTATATATTAATAATGAGAGATAATCTAGGCAATATTATTATGTCATAAAATTTATTTATGTGTTTCGTTAATCCAAGAAACGTATACCTACCTGCTACAGCAGCAAGATATATCTTCCTCATCTTTCACAATACAACTGTTTCCACGTTCAAACGTTAAATGATTGAGAGAATTCGTAATGATAAACTGATTTAATTCTGTTTAAATAAAAATTATACAGATAATGTTGTCATATCAACTTTATCTTTATATTACACAATTTGATACAAACATGATATTATCAAAGAGAATAAATTTTATATAACTTTAAAAACTTTTGAAAAAAATTTGATATCTTATCTTAAAATTGTATTATATCTAATCTATTTTACAGGATTATACTTTACAAGAAACCTATTAAACTTTTTCTTGATTCTATATATTATTGAGAGATTTTCATATAAAAAAGTATGCTATTTATCTATCGTTAAGAATTTTAATAATATTACAATATTAACGATATAACAATATCAGAGAACAAGATTATATGAACAATAATAATATGTAAATACAATGTGATTGTGCTGCAATATTTGTAATAGCAAATACAGATATATAAATTGCTCAATTTTGAGTTCTGATTTATTATAAAAGTATTATAGTATATTTCTATATTTTCTAAAGAGTTTTAGTCATTAACGTTTATTAAGTTCATCGAGAAAGTCATATCATCACGTATGTATATAAAAAACTAATCGATTATCGTGAATTCTATTTATTCTAAACCAATTCTTATATAATTTTCTTGCAATTTCTAAAACGTTCTAATGTTTAGCAATAATAAATAATTTTTTCTTAATGAGTTTTACCTCAAAATAGCATATATCTACTTACTATATAATTAATATAAACTATGAAGAGCCCCAGCACTGTCGATGACTATTAAATGATTTTAACTGAGCTTTAGTTCCTTTTCATTACGATACTATACATTAAAGGAGAAGATTATTATTCTCGATTCAACAACTTCGGATTGTTATTTTTTTCGTCTACATCTCTTTAAGAGGGTCAAAGGCAATCATCGGAATTAAAAATCTCGAATTGAGATTATATTCCGTATCAGTCTTGGTAGTGTGCCAAGCAAAATTTGTGCCCCGTGCACAATTATTTAACTCCAACGAAAAATTAATTTTTGCATTGGAATCGACGTACCACTATTCGCGTACAACTCTTAAGCCTTTTAAATTTCTAAATTATATTTAATATATAGGAGTCTTTAAATTGATTCTTATTGATATTAAAGAGAGATATTTGAAAATGTTCTTACGATATAAATGTCTTGGAAGAAATTAAAAAACCCAGAATATTATTGTTGTAATGAAAATTATAAATGACATTCTAATGTCAATTAAAATTGTTAATGTTAAAAAATTTATTAATGGTAGGTTAATAAATTTATATATTGCACATAAATAATTTATGATAATAGTTATCGTATTAATGAAAATCTACACATTCGTGAAGAATAATAACTCATTGTTCAAGGTAAAGATAAAGGGAAACACCAAATGCGGTCCAGATTGAACTTGACTTTGCGCATTATCAACAAGCAAACCATATTAGATAATGATATCAATGTGTTTGTGTTCTAATTTAAAAACGCGGCGATCATGCTAATCAAATATGCTGAATCAATGGTACAGATTATCAAAAGCGACTTCTTGCCATCGTGACCGATATTAGATAATGATATCAATGTGTTTGTGTTCTAATTTAAAAACGCGGCGATCATGCTAGTCAAATATGTTGAATCAATGGTACAGATTATCAAAAGCGACTTCTTGCCATCGTGACCGATAACATAGAGAAAACATAGAGAAAATTGTGCATCGTAAACTTTATTTGCAGAAACAAAATAAGCAATTTTATAATACAAAATATATATTTACCAATTTAATTTTTACCAATTTAATTTTTTGTAAAATAAAATATTTACATTAATTTTACATTTTTAAGCAGCAGTAGAAGACGAATCTGCTACAACCTACTACAATACAGATCATTTCAAGCAAAATAATTGCAAAGTTAGCTGCGAACCCGACTTCGAAAGAAACTTTTCTTCAATCGTAAACAAAATTCACGAACTCATCGAAAAGAAGATCAACATATAAATATCCTATTCTCGATCCTCACTGCTTCGACGAGCCATGCAACTCCTTTTGTATCTGTTCCAGAGTCTTACCTTTGGTTTCAGGTACATAGAAGATCATGATTAAAGTGCCGATGATACTGCACGCAGTGAATATCCAGAATGGTACATGTGTACGTGTGTTAGCATTAGCTATGATCGGGTACAATTTTAACACGATAAAGGCCCACAAATGCATAACTACTAAAACAACAGTGCAGCCGAGAGCCTTCACATTTGTCGGGAACAATTCGCTGGCTACGGTGTACGGTAACGGGGACAAGCCCAAACAAAACATGATCACATACATGATCGCACCAACAGCAGGAAACCAAATTATATTGCTAGTATCTATATGATTGTATTGCAAATTGAAATATATCGCGATCATAAAGGTTGACAATGCTGCACCAGCGGCGGAGATCGTCAGCAACGATTTCCTGCCGCTGCGGTCGCTAAGAAACATACAGACGATTGTAAAAATTACTTGTACGACACCTATTATCATAGTTAAATATTTGCCTTCCAAATTAGTATTCGCTTGGTCCAGGATTATTTGAGCGTACTGTATGACGACTTGGGCACCGCTCAATTGCTGAATCCCGCCCAGGAACAGCAGTATTATCACAGCCCTGCAAGATCAAGTTTATTGATTAAACCCTTCTAATTAATATAGCTTTGATGTTATCAGTAATTATAACCATTTTGAGTCGTTTTTATTTCAATTTTATTATAAGATCATATATAAATAAATCTAATATAAAATATTTTATGAAAAAATATAACTATAGAGAACTATTAAATATAATTATAAAACAGGAAAGATTTATATATATATCGTTAGCAAAATATTCCAATGCTTAACATTTTCATTTATTTAAAGCTCCAAACATATATAATAGAAAAATTATTTTCAAACGTTTTTTATATATTTTTATTTAATTCTTATTGATAATAAATATATATGCATCGATAGATCGAAATTTGACATCTCACCTGCGATTTCCGGGCACAAATAAGAGCTCTCGAAAACCAGATTCATTAGCCATATCAGCTTTCACGGATCGCTCGATATTGTTTATTTCTTTATGAACATCCTCTTTATTTCTCAGTTGAACAAGCGAATTTATGGCTCTTTGCCTATCATTGTGGCGTAAAAAATAGTACGGGGATTCCGATAGCCAGATGAATACAACCACAAACAAACACGGCCCTAACAAAGATACGAGGGCAAGGTTTTGCACCGATAGAAACGGGCCTATCACAAACTCTATTAAAGTGCCGAGTTTCACAGCCACTGTTAACATGGATGTCAAATTACCGCGAATGTCTGCTGGTGAAATTTCACCCAAGTACATCGGCGTGGCTGAATAAGCAATGCCCGTACTCAATCCGGATATAAACCTTGATATGTATAGTTCCTGTATAACAAAGAAGAGAAAGAAAGATTAAATGTATGCCAAATTAATCCGAGACAATCTATTTTCCGAAAATTAAAGCAGTAGCATATAAAATTTTTATAATTATATCTGTATTTAGATATATTTTTAAAAATTATATAATATATTTTTTGAGTTTGTTATAAATTATTTTTTATTTAAATTTTATACATGCAATAAACTTAAATAAGAAATATAATATTCAACTAAAGCTAAATTGTTAATGTTAAAAATCTTTAAATAAAATATACAATATAGTTTAAACCATTTTAAAATGTGCTTAGCATTTTTTATATGTAATTACTATAATTTTAAAAAATATGTAAAAAATAAGTTTTCTTGAAAAATTAATTTTAACTATCATTCAATCAGATAATAATTATTTTAATATATAATATTTCTTTCTCTCTTCACAATTGTTAATTTTTTTTCAATGTGATCATCAAATGCAAATCACTTATCGTACTTTAACTTATCAAATCAAATTTTATTTATCGAAGAGAGGGAAGAATTATCTCTATAGATAAAATAAATCTTATACAGGCTGTCCAGTAATAATCGGACAACCTCTCAAGTGCAGGAAAAGCGGATTAAATCGAATAGGAAAGTTCTCTACCGTTTTGCGATCTTCGCAATAATTAATGAGAAACTAATTAAAAAACGTTTAAGAAATTAGTAAAGCTTCTAATTTGAAATACAAATTTAATTTTAAACTAGTAAGAGCCAAATACGGATAATAGTACGTCGGTTTAAATAAAAATTAATTTTTCACTGAAACTGATTTGTTATTGCACAAATTTTTCTTGATGTAATGTCTTGGTATCAAGTAATTAAAATAAATCTCAATTCAAAATTTATTTATTTTAATAAAACTCCCCTTGACTCTCTTGAAGTCGCTGAATCGGGAACTTTGCTCCGATATTTTTCTCGCCTACGCTTCTTTAGAAGTGTCGCAAGAGGTTTTATTAAAATAAATAAATCTTTGATTAAAATTTATCTTAATTACTTAGTATTGCATCAAGAAAAATTTGTCCTGTGCACAACAAATCAGCTTCAATAAAGAATTAATTTTCGTTGAAAGCAAAGCACTATCATCCGCATTTGACTCTTAGTAGCTCGTTAAAATTTAAAGTTATATTTCAAATTGAAAACCTTACTAATTTCTTAATTGTTTTTTAATTAATTTCTCATTAATTATTGCGAAGATCGCAAAACGATAGAAAACGTTCCTACTCGATTTAATCCACTCTACCTGCACATGAGAGGTCGTGAGATTACTAGACATCCTATATACTGAAGACTGTCTGGATTGGAAGCTTGATTGTGCAAAATAGAATGTTATAGCAAAATGAAATTTAAATTAGAAGTGGTATTGTATTTAAACAATCTGTCAAGGAATAGTGTATTAGATCGATAAACGCCAAAGTGTACAATCTAAGCTTCTAGCCAAATTTAAAATAAAAAATATCAATATTTATAACTTAGAAAATAAAAAAACAAAATCTCCCTGATTTTAATTTTTAATTTCAAAATATATGTTATATAGATATGATTTTCTAAAAAATATTCTTTTGATAAATATAGCTAGCAAGAAATTAATAAATTTAGAAATTATTAAATTACCCACGGTGATGTTGCGAAAGCTATTATTAACCAGCTGATTATCGAGGGCACAGCCGCAAGTAACATGGTCTTTTTTCTGCCAATGACATTGACCATAAATCCACAAATAATGGTACCCGCAGCCGCACCGAGCGAAAGAAGAGATGTTACCCAAGAAGCCTCATCCACAGTTAAACGAAAGGAATATTTGGCATCGCTATCTTTCATCAGTATTGATAAGGATGGCGATGTCCAACCCAAAAATTGACCGATTGTCAGCATGCCCAGGTTTCCTTCCAGATAAAATAATACGTTTCGAAGGGGTTTGATTCATCGGTAATGCTAATTTTATAAATAGAATTAAATATTTGTATATATAAATAATACATTTTATTTATATATAATTTTAATTATATATAATATTTTTTATATTATATTATATACAATATATATATTATTATATATAATATTTTATATAATAATATATAATATATAATATAATATATTTATATATAAGTTTTATTTATATATAGGGCAGAATATTTATAATGCATATACTATAATTACCCAAATTAATCATCCTGTGATCAATTTCTTTTTTATTATTGAATATAAAGGACATTTTAAGATAAAAATATGAAATAAATAAGCAATAAGAAATATAAATAACAAATTTTCAGATTATTTTATTTTGAATTATGATAGAGAGAAGGCTCTATTATATTAAAATATTTCCGTATTTAATTATTTCAATGTATGTGCGTATACGTACCTGCTATAGCAGCAAGATATACCTTTCTCATTTTCACAGTACAATCGTTTCCGCGTGCAAAACAACAAATGATTACTGTAAATAACAGTTAGAAAGAATTCTATCTAAATGAAACATTCGATAATAATGACATTATATCAATTTTATCTAAAGCAAAATTTTGATATGTCATTATCAAACGCATCAGATTTTAATGACTTGTATATGATCTTAATATGGGTAAGATTAAATATCTTTCGTGCGATTAAATATCTCCTATGAATGATTGTGCAAAATATATCAGATATCTTATAATATATATATTTTATATATTGTGCAAAAGAGAAACGAACTCTCTTACTATATCTCATTAAGCATTAAGCTTTTCTTAACCCATTAATTGAGAAAAATTCAAAAATCGTCATAATACGTTTTATTTCTCTATTATTAAGAACTTATTAGTATCCAAAACAAAGAACAATAACAATAACAATTAATAACAACAAAATATCAAAATAAACAATAAAATTGTTTCGTAATGTTTTATAATATAACACAAATTTATTATTAGAATTAATATAGAAAATTATATCACTCTTAATAATAAAAATAATATCCGGAGAGAGAATTCCTAAATAGAAACCTGTCTGTGACATATAGACTAACAATAAGTCCTTTGTACCTTACCTTTTAATAAACGATATTTCAAATAATATTCAACATTATATTATACAATAACAATATATAGATAGGGACATATAGATTAGGTAATTATAAATATAGATATAGATAATTATTTCAATAATTTAATTATATATCACAATATTATTTACAATATTATAAATACATTTTTGACTGTATTTATTAATGTTATAATTTACTTAAAGCAATATTAAAGTTTACATTTATATTATGTTAAAATATTAACACAGTATTCGTGTCACCATTTATCCGTATTATGTTATATTAACACAAAAATTTTTGTGGACCGTTTGGAACATGTGATATATATTGAATTTAATTTTTCAACAAATTTTGTAACTGTGTGTCACATTTTCGATTCTCACTGCGTTTCTTTCTTTGCAATTTCTCTTGTATCTCTTCTAACGTTTTGCCTTATTAGATTCGCGTGTCTGTAAACACACATTCACCACGCTGCACGTCTCGCGCGAGACTGACCGCAAGACTCTCAGCGGTATCGCCAAACGCAGCCTACACGTCCACCACGCTGCGCGTCTCGCGCGAGACTGACGATCAGTCTCGCAATCGCAATGTCTCGAGATCGAGAATTCGAGAATCAGTGTCGCGCGAGACGCGCAGCGTGGTGGACGTGTAGGGTGTGCTTGGCGATACCGCTGCTCAGACTCTTGCGGTCAGTCTCGTGCGAGACGTGCAGCGTGGTGGATGTGTGTGTACAGACGCACGAATCTGATAGAAGCGCAGATATTTTGATCGAAAGATTTTTGTAGATAATTATATTTTTTTTTGTTTTCTGTTAAAGATTTAAGTAATGAATATTTATGCATTGCATAATTAATTCACATTTTTATGCATGCATTGCAATCAATACATAAAAAAGTATATATTAATTAATTATGCAATACATAAAAATTCAGTATCCCTTTCTAAAAAAAGGCATGTTATTGACATTGTTGTCGCTTTTCTGCGATACTAATTGGCTGTCTCGATTCGCGTTGTGCATTTACTGCATTATATTCATAGCATCGAGCAGCTGTCATCGCGAGAGTTAGCAGTGTGTTTGACAGTTTGTCCAAAATAAAATAAAATAAAATAATTTTTTATGTTTTAAATAATATGTTATAATACTTTAAACTCGATTAATATTTTTGATTACTGTTCAGTTATCAGTTGATTACTGTCAATATTAATCGCGGATAAAGTATTATAACATATTATATTACTTAAAATATATTATTATTTTAATTATAATAATGTATTGTAAATAAAATAATATGTTATAATATATAGTTATAATATATGTATATATACTTTATCCGCGATTAATATTTTTTGACGCAGAAATCAGCTAATAACTGTCAAAAATATTAATCGAATTTAAAGTATTAAAACATATTATTATTTTATTTTATTTTATTTTGGACAAACTGTCAAACTGCTAACCCTCGCAATGACAGCCTCTCGATGTTATGAATATAATTTACAATGCAAATTGAGGCAGCTAATCAACATCGCAAAAAAGAGGCAACTTTTAAGCAGCTTGCAAATACAGAATTATGCGCGATTCCATTTTAAAATCAATGGACTATTTTATTCTCAATTTAGCGTCAATATCTCATAAATGATTAATTTAACACTGCTATATCTTTTCGCGTATATATATGTATATTTATTACATCATTATTTTATATCACTGTTTCGCATTTAACCCTTTAATCATGATGTCCAAATTAATTAATATTGCTTATTATTTATTATTATAAATTTTAACTTGTCATATTTTATCGATTTATACTCTTTTTATTGACCTATACTACTTACATTTATTACATTATTTTATGTCACCATTTTGTATTTAACTTTTTAATTTATGATGTCAAAATTAATTAATATTGCTTATTATTTATTGTTATATGTATTGATTGATAGTGTTTTTATTAATTTATGTTACTTTCATTGATCTACACTACTTTCATTGACCTATACCACTTATATTTATTACATCATTATTTTATATCACTGTTTTGCATTTAATCCCTTAATTATAATGTTTCAAATTAATTAATTTTGCTTATTATTTATTATTATAAATATTAACTTTAAAATATTTTATTGATTTATACTACTTTTATTGACCTATACTACTTACATTTACTACATTATTTTGTCACCGTTTTACATTTAACTTTTTAATTTATGTACACATTTATATATATATACATTTATGTACACATATTTATATATATATACATACATTTATGTACACATTTATATATATATATACATTTATGTACGCATTTATATATATATATATATACATTTATATACACATTTATATTTTTATTGCATTTGTATTTAGATTATTTTAAGCATATCAATCATATTATTTCCAAGATCATCTTGTTAAAAACTTTATAATTATATATAGAATGTTCTATAACTTAATTGCGCAAACTTTTACTTTTTCGAAAAAAAATAATATAATTATTCTTTACATTATTTTTCAATTATTTTAATTATTATTCTTATTTTTATCTGTTTAAATAATGCATAAAATATATAAAATAATAATAATGTAAAAATATATAACAAATAATATAAAGTAATAATGTAAAAAAAATATATATATATGTATAACTATAGAACAGACTGCACTATCTCTGCAGTAATATGTGTCATTTATGTCCGAAAAATCGTCTGAGTTAATAGGAATATAATTTGCAAAGAGGTAGTGTCGATAGTGCAGCAATAAATATATTCGAAAAATCATCCGCGTTAATAGGAGAATATAATTTGCAAAGAGGTAGTGTCGATAGTGCGGCAATAAATGTCTTTTAATATGTCCGAAAAATCGTTTGAGTTAATAGGAATACATGTTATGCAAAGAGGTTGTTCGAATTAACGTCGGTAATGAAGGTTGGTAAATTATCGACGTTATTATCGATAAATTATCAACCTTTATTACCGACGTTACTTCGATCTACCTCTTTGCATAATATGTATTCCTATTAACTCAGACGATTTTTCGGACCTGAAGACACATATTGCTACACTATACCTCTTCGCAAAATATGTTCCCCTATTAACTCAGACGATTTTTCGAGCGCAATTATATTATTGCTCGTTAATTATTTATCTCTTCGCAAAATATAATCTATTAATTTAGATGAATTATCGAAGATATTAAAAGACTCGTATTATTGCACGTTAATAATTATCTGTAAATTAATAACAAAAATATATAAAAATTAATTTTTCTCGCAGATTCTGCCACTGAATAAGCGCAAGAGTCCTGAGATTATAAATCAAATAAATAAATAAAAATCGCTAATCGACAAGCCGTTAAATAAAAAATAGAATTAGTAAGAAATTAGTAGAATTAATGATGTTTTATTATTATTAAATGTATATTTTTCTGTTTTCTGTACAATTTATTGTAATCACGGTCTTGCATAAATAAAAATAAATTAAATTATATATTACAATAAAAAAATAGAAATAATAAAAATAAATAATAGATATGTATTTATATTATAAATAAAATATAAAATACATTATATTATTTTTTACGTATTATTAATCAATAATAATTTTAATAAATCGTGTATTGGATTTCTCGCGCATGCGCGTGGAATTTATATTACATATTCATATATATATTGAATTTTAGAAAATATATTTATTAAATATAAAATATTTATTTCGAGTAATATTTAATAAATAAAATATTTATTTCAGGTAACAATATATTTTCTAATATAAGATAATCAGAAATATCAGAACAATGGAATTATAAAAAATTAGTCACTCGCGTTATATTTTCTAAAATTCTAGAATAATAATCTTAGAAAAAGATATATTTAATTTTGAAAACAAGCAATAGAAATATTTTTCTTCTAATATAATACTTTATATTTAATAATATAATTTAATAATATAATATATTTTATATAATATTTATATAATATTATATATAATATAATATAATTTTATATTTATGATCACACTTATATTTTGTATTTCTTAGATATTTTATGTATCTGTTTTGCTTGGATTCCAACTAAGATAATCGAGTTGAGTTACAGCTTGATACTCCTTCACTAAATATTCTACGACTTCTCGCGAATTATCCAATTTGTCAAGATTGTCTTCAAACATTTTTTCTTTGCGAAATTGTTTCAGAAACGCTTCTCGCTTACGCAATTTGTCATATTGTTGTAAACCTCCGTCAAAAAGCTAAAAAATATATACATATATATATATATATATATATATATGTTTAACAGCATTAAGTTTCAATCAATATTGCAAATCACATATTGTGATCAATTTTAATGGCTGTGTAATATTGGATGGGAATAAAATACTCACTAACGATATATTAGTATGATTAGCTAACATCAAACCAGAAACGCGATATGTACTTTGTATATAAGGAGATTTTTTTGAAAGAGCTACTTGTGTGTGTGTGTGTGTGTGTGTGTGTGTGTGTGTGTGTGTGTATACTAGCTGGACCCCAAGGAATAAACTGTGCAAGTTTTCGTTCTCTAATCCTTTGTAAAGATTTATGCACTTGTGTTGGATCTACTTCACCCTAAAATATATTATTAAATATATTTTTTAATTATATCTTTTAATATATTATCTTTTATATCAAGTGTTTTATAACTTGTATGTCTGATTCTCAAGTAAATTTCAAGATAATCATAATTTTAAATCATTTTAAAGTTCCATAAAAGAATAGATCAAGCTTAAACTTTAGATCATTTTTAAGGAATGTTACCTGAATTATATTTAAAATAGATATAACAATGAGATGCATTTCTATCTAATGCTGTGGAAACCATCATATTTTTTGGTTGCAGTAATCGTTGCATTACATCCGAAACAGATGTTTTCCTTACAGATGGCTCCTGTTTTTAAACAATACTTTTTATGAATATATCATAATTGCATACAATTACATCAAACATTTATGATTGCCAATAAAAGTTATAAATAAAAAATATTTACACACAAATGTATAAATACTATGATGAATGGCAATAAAAATATTTTTTCAATACTCGACAATCTTCTTTTGACTTTCGAAGAACTAAAGTAACTTAATTGAATAGAACAAGATTCCTGAATAAGATTTCTATTTTATATTTGTGTACATGTGTGTTAATTACTTATTAAATTAACTTATTAAATTTTGTGCAAAATTCTTATTTCTGTCAAAAAAAATATCCTTTTGTATAAGAAACCAGATATCACTCTTAAAAATGTAGTATCACAATTTATATTCTATCGTTAAAAACTATACAAGTGCTGTATCGATTCATTTATCGAAACGTAGAGAATAAAAAGCAATAAAAACTTATGACTTCAATAATCGATAAAAAGTAACGGAGAGCAATAGTTTATGTTCCTTGACTTTCTTATTCAGAAATTGAATCAATTCTGGTAAACCGCGTCCGATTCCACAGCGTCCGATCCTTGAGACGCAAACATTTTCATCTGATGAATCTTATGTATTGGCATTCTCTCCGAAGCGTCTCTTCAACAATTCCAAGTGACGTATCTTCCGTTCGGTATGATAGTTGAATTGCGACAACAATCTGTCCACCAGCAATGTGCGATACTCATTGACAAATAAATCCTGACTGCTGTACACCTTCACCAGGGTAGAGATTATGTCAGACACTTTGCTGCGTTGATTTAACTGAAAATACAAATTCTATATTTAATACTGACGCTATACAATACTGAAGCCAGCCAGTACAACACACAGCTGCTTTTATAACGCGACTAATGAAATTTCGCGGTTTACCGGCATTAGCGTTGACAGGATCCGGCATTCACCTTTTCCAATCATGAGTCTCGTCGATCGTCCAACTGTTAGTTGCACGTCCTTTACCAATTCGTCGGCTAATTTGCTCGACGAACCTTCGAGCAGACAGTTAACGACAGAACGTACGATGTCCTCTCTGCTCCTCAAATAATTCCTGAAGAAATCAAAGTATTCGACAAATCAATATAGGTAACAAACGGACACATAAGAATCTACATGCGATAAGTTGAGATCTCACTTGAAAGGTTCCGTTACAACTTCCAAAAGAATTACCGACATTAACTCCCGTTAGATCGAGATACTTGACAATTTTTATTTGATCTTTTTATAGCGGCGATCAATATCCGGGGTGTTCACTCCGGTATGTAAGAGTCTCGTTTTAATTGCTTTCTGAAAATTCCTAAGATCCTTCCATTGAGCCGTTCCTTCCAGGCAAATTCAGACCATTCATCGCAGGTTGTGACTCGAGATATTCTGGAAAAAAGCAAATACATGTTTTTATGAATAAAATTTATAAATATATATATATATATATATATATATATATATAATATAAAAAAATATATATATATATATTCGACATTTGTACCTATTATTATGTTGAATAGATGATCGATCCATATCTTGGTGTACGTTTCATACAGAAAATAGAAATAATTTCTGTTTAAATTTATTTATGGCATTATGGATTTCATCAGTTAGTGCAACCGTTTTCGAAAAACCAAAACAGATTCTTACCCGCTAAATTATGACAACAGTTTCGAGCCACTGTAAAAAATAAAACATTACATCATAGACATTACTATCATTATTATAATTATTATAATAAATTATATGAGATTAATAAAAAGAGAGAGATAAAAATGTTCACATACGTTTTCTAATTAAATCTATTATGACTTGTCAAATGTTATGTCGCATGTTTTTTTAATCAGATGTTTCTTGATACGAATATAAATTAATGATGTGCAATTTCCTACGAGTCTCCCCAATAATTTCAGCTCAACTAGTTTTCTATTAATTGATATATCTGATTTAAGACATATATTTCTGTATATATCTCATAAGCATTAGATAAATAACAAAGTGATTATATTATGATAAATATTTACCTTGAGAAGAGTTGTCTGAATTGCAGAATACATTAAAGGCAATTTTATAGATCTGGTCTGTAGTACATTCGTGATACAATAGTAATTGGTTCAACAATGTAGCACTGACAATGAGCTTGAATTGTGCCTCAATATCATTTTTGGTGCTTTACAGATCCGTAGCCGCATCCTTGTTCTTTTTATATATACCAACATTTTTAGAGCAGGTAGAAACTCCGTAAACATAATGTACAGATTATCCACAGCACGCTTGAACAATTCCGTTGGCTGTACTCTGTATTCTCGAATTTTTCCCAGAACGCTGATGCCAAATGCCAATAGATGTATTCGTCTATAATTCCATATGATGAATAATAATGTTCTCGATGAATTATGACAGCTTTAAAACTCTCTCATCTTCGGTAAGATTCGCAAACTCTTCCTCAGTGCCTTCTTCTTCAGTCTACGAAAGAGAAAATAATAAATTTTCAAAATAAAAAAATAGTCATCAAGTATTTGATCAAAACAATTGTCTAAATCCAGTGAAAAGAAAAGCGAAAATTGTTAATATATAATATTAATTACATGCAGCAGCTTCCTGGAAAAGCGCGTTCTATGCGGACAAAATTAATAAATTGCAATTAAAAATCCCAAACTTAGAAGAAAGAAATGTTTTTGTTAATGCATAAAAGTAAAATTATATACTGATAAATATAAATATGCATATTTTTTTTTTAATTTACGAATTTATCACATAAAATTGTGCATTACTATAAAGTTCCACTGATCTCTTTGTAAAACATATTCTTCTAACTCAGATACATAAAACAGAACATAAACATAAATGTACATACATATTCATATATATGCATAATCATAAATGTACATACATATTCATATATATGCATAATCATAAATGTACATACATATTCATATATATGCATAATCATAAATGTACATACATATTCATATATATGCATAATCATAAATGTACATACATATTCATATATATGCATAATCATAAATGTACATACATATTCATATATATGCATAATCATAAATGTACAT